>NC_034410.1:24419953-24466800 GCF_002078875.1 Numida meleagris | reverse complement strand
CCCTCCCTTCTTCCCTCCCTCCCTTCCTCCCTCCCTTCCTTCCTCCCTCCCTTCCTTCCTCCCTTCCTTTTTTTTTTTCTTCCTTCCTTATTCTCTCTTCAAGAGAAAATATCTGCTTGGCCAAAGAATTCATTAATAAAACTATATAAATATTGGTTATAGTCTGCCCAGTTACAGGATGGAAAACTTAGGTGTATGTATGTGTGCATGCTGCATTTCTATTAGTGACCAAACAATAAAAAGAGCTTTACTCAGAAGTAGGATTCCTTAAATTATACTTTTTAAAGGATTCCTATCTCCAAATGCTGTAAGAGTCATGCTTCTCTGCAGATCAGTCACAGACTTCAGTAAAGACTGTCTGTGTTTCTCCCTGCCATGTGAATACATATCTTTGAAATATCTGAAGGTGGTAGCATGTGTCTTTCCCATTCTTAGGCCAACTTTGCCTGTCTCATGGCCTGTAAAGACCAACTCTGTAAACTACCAGCAGATATGAACAGTAGTTAAGTAGTTAAGTCTCAGTAGCTCTGGTAGAGCAAAGACATCTGTCCTCTGAATGCTAAAAGGGAGAGTAGGGATGCCTTCAAGGGTATGAATGGCAGCTGAAGGGGTTGTGAAGGGTTGAGCAGGGGGTTCAGCAGAACAGACTTTCAACACAAATGCATCAAAATATGTTAGTCCTGAACTGACACACAGATGTAATGGGTTGGCTAGACTCAAATAGTCTTTTCAGGCTTCCTGGGAATAACAATGACTGTTGCTCAGTACACAATAGAAATACTGCGAATTTGAGAAAATATAACAGAAACAGAGAGATTAATAACTACTGCTGAAATTCTCTTTATGGAAGAACATAACTACTACTTCTTTAGGACAACAACTGACATGCTATATACTTCTTCTTGTACCAGGGACCTCCAGGACCAGCAGGCCCTCCAGGACCAGCAGGCCCAAGCAGTGTGGGAGATCCTGGACCGAAGGTACTAGTACAATGGTAGTACATGCATCTGGTTAGTAGACAATGTAGACAAATATCCTACGAAGTGCATTAAATTAAGATGACAAAATGCTGCAATTTCATCTCCCACTTTGCTTTTCGGTTAAAAGAAAAGCTTGCAATAGATTTTTCTACCTTGTTAGATGCAAACCAGTTCTTGCTTTATCTCTTCAGATTTTCCATACACCCAAAGAATCAGAGTGTTTTTATGTGCTGGAATTTCCATGTGGAAGTCAGAATCCAATGCAGGCAGAATATTGCTTAGTAATTACTCAACGTCTTTTTTCTATGGCAACAAAAACTGCAAGGCTCCAAACAGATAAGGAGAAATAGTGATTACAGGTGAAACAGTGATGTATTTTTGAAGTTCTGTCTATTGATTCCCAAGAGAAGACTATAGATCTCAAATGAAAATGAATATCATTTATAGGAAAAACTTGATGGCACAAAACAAACACACAAACAAGCAAAAGGAAACAATAGAGAGATTAGAAATACAGCACTGAAACACTTCCAAGTTTGGTTTTTTTTTTTTTATCATAAAACACAAAATAGCTAAAGTGTTACAAGCTCTAAGCAGTGTGTAATTGGTCTAAAAAGTCACATTGCAGCTACTATGCTATAAAACCTTGGAAAAAAGAGACTTGTGACTAAAATCATATTAGAAATTGCTTTATGGTGTCCTGCAGCGTGGTTTAATTAATGATTTCCTTATTAGATGTGAAATAGGAAATACAGAGCATGTTGTAGTAGAAAGCAAAATAAACATCACCCAATTTTTTTCCCAAACAGAACTTTCAACTTCAGTTCTCAGAACATGAAAGTTCCCATCAAAAATAAACAATAACAATAATGTCTTAAAAACATATCCACAGTGAAGGAAAAACTGAAGGCCATTCATCCTTAGAATGAGCAATGGCCTGATAATAGGGACCTGAGACACCTGGATTTGTGCTTCTGTTTGTAGCTACCACTTACCAATACAAGACATTCCACCTGGAGTAATACAGAGCATGGCACACACCAAGACTGAAGAACATAATTTCAATTATGGTAGTCAGTATTGACTTACAGAAAATAGATAGCACTAAACTAATTAGATATTTTATGTGAGATTTTTTTTTCCAAATTAAGATTTTAGACTTGATATAATACAGTCTTACAAGTTATTCTTCTTGTAACTGCCAAATAACATTTCATTTAAACCCTAGAATATTGTAGAAAATTATTAAGGCAGTTATTGCATAGAAATGTAACTTATGGCTACAGAGTGTCTAGGGACATCTTTAAATCTGGAATTCTCCTTTGCCTCCCAAATACATAATTCTGGAGAGCGGTATTTCCTCCAGAAAAATAAATGTGAAGGTCATGTCAGGTAATCAGATAAGATGATCTCTCACTATGATAACCTTGGCTGAAAGACTAAAAAACCCAGAAATTTAAAACAAAACTTATTTGGGAATATAGGGATTTAATGAAAGGAAATTTGAGTTAAACAAATTTAAAATGCAAATAAAAGGGTTTTTGTTTATTTCTTTGCTTGCTTGCATTTAAGTGAAACAAAACCACCACAATAATTGCAGTGTTATTTCCCAGTGGAGAATTTTTACATCACTGGCATTTTTACATCAACATTTGTGGTTATGTTTCTGAAAAGTATCAGAAATATGCACAGCATACAGAAATAAATGAAAGAAAATCATGGTGCTTAACTAATATGAAAAATCAAAAAGTGACTAACTGGTCACTTTTGTTCTTATAATCATTAATCCATGTAATTGTTGGGTCAAACAGTTATTTGGCTGTATAATTATTATGAAAGTTCCAAACCAGTTCATGACTGGTAGAAATACAACATGGTATCATAAAATGGATTAGATGAAAAGAGGAAAAAGCTGTAAAATAAAAGGAAATCTATTTTGTGTGTGTGTGTGCTGGAAGAAACAGGATCTAGTCTTTCTTTAACAAATGTTCTTAAACCATTGTAAGTCTCCTGACAACCAGATATATCTTTGAATAAACCATACGTTACCTATTATAATACACACAGTTTCTACTTTCAGTTCTAAGTAGTATAAACCATTGTCAATTGAAGTGCATTGTGCATGTTCTTTTATAAAATGTCATATTGTCAGACTAGTCAGTCACTTCTCCACCCAGGAACAACTTAAGAATTGTTTCCATCCCTACAGATGTGTAAGTTGAAGTATATTAATGGTACTAGTAAATGAGGTTTATTGGTAGTTTCTTCTTGTGGATAAATGGAGAAATATTACCAGTGTTCTGTTAATTGAACATTGCTAATTAATAATAAATTTGGCAATAGGGAACTACTTCAACCTGAATTTGACTGAGCAAAAGTGAAATTGTTAACTGTGACAAATACAAAGCTGTTACAGTTTAATAGTATTTGATTATGACAGAAGTAGAATAATGGAATATCTAGTAATGGGAACTCCTACCCTAACTCATTATCTATAAAGAAGCCAGCAAAAGATTAGGCAAAGGCAAACTGATAAATTGGTATCACTGTTCTCTTGTGTTTTCTGGCAATTTCACATCAAATCAGTGCTGTCATGTAAATGAAAAGTATCTTTCTCATTTCCACGGAGTCATCTACATTATCACATAAATTGGCAGAATTAAGCTAATAGAACATGGCTTCCTTGGATGACAAGGACTGTGTATTATACAGCCAAAAGAGCAAGAACCTGCAATCAGTCTAGCTCAGGCAAGAAGTACATGCAAACAGACTTCTTGGGTGATCTACATGAGTGTTTTAGGCTAGACTGGAAATGCACTGTTGAAGTGAATCTCTGAGTAGTCCCAGTTCACTGTGTTTTGGTTTCTGAAGCAAGAAAGATATACATGGCCACACAACATAAGGAATGTATTTGCTTCAGATGAGACTGAACTAGATGTTCTGAGCTGGAAGCACGCTTACTGTGCTTCTTTGGTCAGTCTACAGGACCTGGATAGGCAGGTCCTTCACATTGCATGTCATGTAAACTTCAGGCCTGTCCCTGCTCACTGCAGATGTACTGCTATTAAGCATGTGGCAATGCCTGTTGATAGATTCATAGCATTAGAAGTTGCCCGTTGAGTAGATGTTTCTTCTCATAATAGCCAGTCTTGGGATATGTTGAGAAAGTGCGTATCCATGGGATGTGGAGAAGTGACATCTTGTTCCAGGAGAAGCTGCATTACAGAGAACCCTATAGAAGTAACTCTCTTTGCAGATAATGTGAAACACATAATAAGAGCAAACCATATTCAAATCAGATTTTGTTTAAAAAGTCTAGTCTAGGTCTACAGGTTTCATTATGTTGCAGCATTACATTGCCAATCAAATCTAGATGTTCAGAGTACTGCTTATTTAGCAGCCTGTCAGAAGTTAAAAGCATGCCTTATCTAGATAGTCGCATTTGTAATGTCGTTCTGTGCAGCCTCATTAAACTTGGTGGAGAGCACAGTGAAAAAAAGAAACAAAGAATACAAAGAGCTCTTCGCCCTCCCTTCAGTTTTCTGCTCCTGTTTGCTTATACAAAACTTGAAATCCTTAATGTCTATAGAACTTCCCTGTACCAAATGTTCCACAAAGGAAAATAATTCACCTGAATTGTGAAAATCCCCCTATAAGTCAGTTCATAAAATGGCTGATCTTATGTTCGCTGGCTCTCATCCTTTCCATGTTAAAAAAAATAACACCAACAATCTCAGAATATAAAAAGAACATTTATTTGATAAAAGATACCTGTAAGTTTACTCACTAGTCATTTTGAAATGCCTTTGAGTATCATTACATAAGAATGTTCCATTCAGCTGAATCAGAGTTCTGTTCTCCCCGCTCTCAGAAACGGCTCACATATGTGCACACTGCAAGATAGGAATTTTATATATCAGAGGTCAAATTTACATGAAAACAAAACTGGAACATGTGGAATGCATTCAATCTGGGCAGCACACTATTTTCGACAGCATTTAAACAGGGGCAGATAATGTCAGAGTATAATAAAAAAATGATATATGAGATTATTGCCAAGTAGGAGATAGGTTACAGACATTCAAGAATAAGAGCACAGCACCAAATATAAAGAAGGTTTCATTCTGAATAATCACATAACAGAAGGATTATTAAAACCCCTAGCACAGCAGGAACATTTGGGATGGATCCATTTGCAATGTAAATAACTCCTGCAGCTTGAGGCATCTCTATTTGAACTAAAATGAGGAAGGCAGAGATGCAATGTCTTTTTTCCTAAATTTTCATATCAACTATCTCTCACTAAAGAGAGTCTTGCAGTGTCTATTGTGTATTTCAATACCAAATATATGTCTTACAGTAAATGAGATACGTATTCTTGGAAGCCAAAATTTATTTTTCATGTGAGCATTAGGTCATTTAATGAGCTTTCTTGATCAAATGATAATAAATAAGCATTGGAGTCCTGTACTTTTGTTGTCACAGAATCATAGAGAGACTTGTGTTGGAAGAAATCTTAAAGGTCATCTGATTTCAACACCTCTGCCACGGGCAGGGCTGCCACCCACAGACGAGGCTGCCCAGGGCCCCATCCAACTGGGCCTTGAAACCTCCAGGGATGGGACATCCACACCTTCTCTGGGCTACCTGTTCTACCTTTTGAGTAAAAAGTTTCTTCCTAACATCTAACCTAAATCTCCCCTTTTAGTTTAAAACTATTCCCCCTTGTCCTATCACATCACTAAAAGATGGACTCTCTCCTGTTTATAAGCTCTCTTTATGTACTGGAAGGCCGTAATGATATCTTCCTGGAGCCTTCTCCTCTCCAGGCTGACCAACGCCACGTCCTTCAGCCTTTCTTCATGAGAGGTGCTCCACCCCTCTGATCATCTTTGTGGTCCTTTGGACTCTCTCCAACAGCTCCGTGTTTTTCTTGTGCTAGGGGGCCCAGGCCTGGCCACAATGCTCCAGGTGGGTCCTCATGAGGACAAAGTAGAGGGGGACAATCACCTCCCTCACCCTGGTGGCCTCTCCTCTTTTGATGCAGCCCAGGACACTGTTGGCATCTGGGCTGCAAGAGCACACTGTTAGCTCATGTCAAGCTTTTCATCCCCCAGGACTCCCAAGGCTTTCTTGGCAGGGTTGCTGTCAGTGAGTTCCTCTCCTAGTCTGTACATGTATCAGGGATTATCCTGACCCAAGTGCAACACCTTGCAACACCTTGCACTCGGCTTTATTGAATATCATTAGGTTCGCATGGGTCCACAACTCTCATTTGCCCAGGTCTCTTTGGATGTCATCCCTTCCTTCTATTGTATCAACTGCACCACTCGGCTTAGTGTCTCAGTAGTCCTGACTCAGCTTTTTATTTTCTTATTTCAGTGATGTTTTTCTAGTTCACTGATGGTGATTAGCTTGTCTACAAGCACAGTACAGGAAATAAATTAGAGCTCATCAAAGAGCAGTACTAATCCTTTTTGAAATGAATTCCCTGGAGAACAGCTTAGTGTCACACCTTAGGAAAAAAAACTGTTCCCTTTTGCAACTTATAAAGCTCTCTAAGCCAAGAAATACAAAAACTTTGAGAATTACTATAAAGCTCTACAAAACAGCTTTTCAGTGAGACATCTGGTATTAACTAAGCATGTGAGGCTAAAATGTGATCCTTCACCTGCATTGACCCTGTGTAAGAATGTATTACTCATGGGAGGAAGAGAGACAAAACTTCACGACATTCTTGTGCTTTTTTTGGTCAGGGCTGATCTAAGAGTAGGTTGCAGCTACAACAAACTGGAACACTGAAAACTGTTTATCTGCTCCATAACTTCCCTTCACAATGGCTTACAGACTGCTTCATTGTTCACAGCAGCCCAGAATCTCTTAAAAACTGTCTGTTTAACTACCTCATAGCTTTGATGCCTCTGGCAGGTTTCAGAAGCTTGAGAGGGAAACCTTTGGCTAATCTGTGCTTCATCTGCTTAGGACTGTTTCATACAAGGACACTGAGAATCAATAATTTTTCACTCGATAACAGATGAAACTTGAAAGGAAGGTGGCTACGTTTGCCTAGTCTCGTAGTATTTGCTAGCAACACAACAATCTCAAGCGAATGGTAGGAATATATTTCGCGGGAGGAACTGATAAACCACGGAGGTTTCAGGATCAGGAATATCTACCATTCATCTCACTGTAGAGGGGCACCTCCCAGCACCATTTGTCAGGTTTAAGTGCTACAATCTTTAAGTGCTTAAGATCATAATCTTTTAATGTTTACAGATAGAATTTGCCCCCAAACAAAACAAAATTTCAAGGACATTGCCGATGTCTTTGCTCTTGATGTTAGCAGGGAAGGTGTGAGAGAAAAGTGTCATGTCATCATAGGAAGAACACCTCTCATCCTTAAAAAAAAAAAAAAAAAAAAAAAAAAAGTAGCCTTCTCTTCAGCTCCCTTTTCCAAACCTGACCAGATCAAACCAACAAATAAATGCCCCTCTTTGATCAAATCTGAGGGAGAAATTCCCTCCTGACTAATCTGGAAAGGAGCTTAACCCTCACACTCAGAGTTTGACACATCAACTTAAAGCCAAGAGTGTCCACGTACCGTACCTATATGCCAACTCAAGTTGGCCAATGTCCAGTGCTTTGGAAGAAAGAGGAACTGAAAATAAATTCAGTAGCAAAATACTACATCAAGAAGGAAAGCATTATAAGCTTAATCTAAGCCTTGGTCTTTGGATTCAGGATTACCACCTCTCCAAATCCCTCAAAACGGAGCTAAGGCCCTAATGTATTAACATAAATAGTGCATGCCAGAACTTAGCATGGGAGCTTCGTTGCCACATACAAAACACAGAGATTGGAGTGATCTGTCACTGGAGATTGAATTTGGGGCACTTCACCTAAAAAGCAGTCATTAAGATGTGAAAGCTGCACAAATCCTCATGGAAATTAAAAGAAGTCAGTAAAAGATTCTGGACTTCTGTCTCCTTCCTTTTTAATCAGTATGTTATGTTCTTTCTTTTTACCTGTCACAAATGATGAAATGTCATGTGTGATCTTTGTGATTTGTACTTGTGCTTTTCTTCTGGTTAGAATGCTCCCTCTGCAGGCATATCAATTTCTAGTGCTTTTCCTAGTGAGAAAGCAAATAGAATGAAGACTGCCATCAATGAACATTTTTATTTTGTCAAGAAATACCATCTCTTCTTGACACTGTTGTTAGTATACTGGATGATCGATAGCTTATCAGAACATTTCCGCCTTTTGCATTTGCCTGCACAGATATAATTTAAGGACATTTGAGGTTGAGAATTTTCTGCATCCATAACTTAACAATTACACATTTGTTTTTTTTTCTTTTCAAACAGATGAGAGTTTTCTAATGAAAATATGCTGATTGTGTGCCTATTCATTTGTACAGTTACAGACTGTGGGAAAAAATACTGCCTCTCACGTCCCCGTGCCTCCCCCCAACCAGTAATGTGCCCCATCCCCTATCTCCTTCCACTGGGATTGTCTGCAGCACACAGGGCAGCACGGTGCTCAGAATTGCTCACATTCCCACTGGCCTGCCAGCTACCGCCTTGGGTTTTCTTGCCCATTAGGGGATGAACCCCTCTGTTTTTTTCCTCACTAAAGTATAAACTGGGGGAAAAAAGGTATAAATTGAATTTAATCTATAAAACAACCGTTTATAATGTTTATTTGCTTTCTTTTTGAAGCTCAATTGTTTGGCTAACTGCTCTGTAAGTAGTAAATGGTAAATTACTGATGCTATTATGACTACTTTCAGGGAGACCGTGGACTGATTGGCTACCCTGGGCCCCCAGGACCAAGGGGAATCGGAATGTTTGGTCCCAAGGTTGGTAGTACATCATCTGGAAGCTTTCTGCTTTTTTGTAATGCTGGCTGCCAGACTCTCCAGTCTCTCTGACACTAGAATAACTCCTTCAGTTACTGATTTACATTGGTGCCACTGCAGGAGAAATCAAGCTTTAAAGCATGGGGATTGACCATACATTTCTACTTCCTGGATTAGGAAGGAGTACTGCCTGAAAACGGTGTTTGCAGCTAAACTTTATGAGATCACAGCTTTAGATTTCCCAGAGCTAATAAATGAGTTAAATGACACATTTATTCCTTTTGCATCTATCGTATTTCCAAGATATACTTTTGTGGGTGAAAATATGTTAAATGTGGATTTTATGTTTGCATTTTTTGCTCAATGAAATTGAATCCCATTAGCTTCATTTGTAAAACCATTAGGAATGAAACATAAAGCCAAAAAATTGATTCTATAAGGACACAGCATGTAACATCTGGACAACTTTTAATTTCCTCCACTGAAATGAATGACAATTCAGAAAGGAAAAACCTGCTGCTAAAAAAGATAATTCAGTTCATGCCTGTATTTCTTTATCATGGATGTATCCATTAATTATTTTTACAAAGTCAGTGGAGAAAACATTGGATTTCTGTGTATATTTCTCCACATTAAGTTAAAAACATGTATGTCTTTGTAACTTCTATAATTTCTTTAGCAGAGACGGGACAACAGAAATCTCCATGGCTGTTTTGAATAAACTGGTGTCTGAGTGGAGAAATGTTATTACCAACCTGATACAAAAATGCAGTGAAGCAATAGGGCATGAATGTTTTCTCAGGATGTACATATGATTTGCATTGCTTTGTAAAAGCTATAGCAATTTCAGAACCTCGGTAGATCATAGAGACACAGGAAATTTAAAAAGAGTAAGTTTGGTAAGAATCAGTTTAGAATGGGTCTCAAAGACCACAAAATGTGTGACAATATATACTGCTCAGCCCAAAGCCTTCAAGAATGAAAAATACGTTCTCTGTGTGGAAATGACACTTTGTTTTCAGGGCTGAGGACCTTCTTATATCATCTAGTTCTCAAGATAAGATTTTTAGAACAACAATGTTTAGTATGAACCCCTGCTGATATAAACATAGTTTAACAGTATTTTTTACAGGAGATTCTGTCAAAGCGTGTGGCAAAATTTTGTCCACAGATGCACAGAAGGACTTTACCTGTTTTTTACTGTAGCCAATAAATCAGCAGGTGTTGCTTTGGCTATTGCCTCCCCCTCTTCCACTTAGGATTTTGTGAATGAGTGGTGCTCCCAGAGACTGTGGCACCGTAGTTACTTGAAATATACATATATGCAGTGTGTAAGAGCTGACATGTCTAGCTTTTGCTCTCCTGCTTGCCTCTGTATGCAGTGATTGCACAAAGCTGTTGGATAAAGTTGGCTTCTGTTGGTTTCTACCCAGGAAAAAAAATGGGAAAACCATTGCACTGTTTCATGGGCATATTTTATTCTTTAATTGTTTTCTGCTTAACTGTTCCTTGGCTTTCCTGGGAATTTGCCAAGTATAACTACTGAAGCCTACAGTGTGAAACCTTAAACCACAGAAGGATCAGAAGTAGAGTCTTCAAAAAGGTTTTACCCGTGCTTGCAGTGAATTTGAAATGACTTCTTTAGTGTTACCAGGAATAGAATTTATCTCCTAATTCTTCTTTTTTTTGCTGCACTGGCTGTAATAGGGTACTATGGGACGGAAAGGCTTGCCTGGTCCCCGTGGTCCTCCTGGCATCAGCATACAGGGAGATAAGGTAATCCAGTTTAATATAGTATGTGTCCAGTTTCTTCTTATATCTGTCTCCCTGGAAGTTTCATTTTTTTTTTTCTTCCTCTGTATATTCTGTTTGCTACTGAGTCACTGAACTCTTGCAAATATTCTTTGTGAATTGTTCAGGAAGTGTGTAAAATTTACTTTAACTGTTGACTTTCATTACTGCTGGCACCTGACTGCTCTCCTATTATTCTTATTGCTACAGATATATTTAACCCACCTCATCCCTGTCACATCTCATTGACTTATTAGATTTAGAGCACTGTCCAAAGAAAACATTTGGAGTTTGCTTTTGATGCCCTTATGTAAAGACAGTAACAGAGAGCTACTTTGTTTTTCCAGAATAAGACAAACAGCTTGTAACTATAGGAATATAAAAGAAATTAGCCAATCTCCAACATACTCTTCATCAGGTCGTTACTAGCCTAGTTCCAGCAGTGATCAAAACGTGTCTCCTTATAAGGAGAAATGCAAACATGGTAACATATTCTCAACATTGAAATTTAATGAAATGCCTTGTCGTAAGTATGTGGAAACAAATTACTAAAACTGAAGGCTCTAGTGGAGAAAAAAATGTTTCTCCTATTTTTCTTAAATCAATGCTTAATGTTGAGCATGTGATTGAATATTTCCCTGGATCAGGAGATGAGCTCTGCTCTGCAACTCTCAAGTTCTAAATCACCAGTAATTCAGTAAGAGGAGCACTATTTCAGCTGGGTTAAAACAGATGTCTCGCTATACTGCAGTAGGCTGTAGAAAATGAAGCCGCTATGGAATCTGTTGGCAAAATTGGTTTTCCTTGCAAAATACTGACATGCTAAAATTAAAAAAATCATAAACGTTTACGTTGTTGCCAAATGTTTCACAGGAGAATCTTTCTTTTATTCAGGGTGGAATTGTTTCGTACAAGCTTTACCAGGAAAGCACTTATTCCTGACTTTGTTTTCATCAGTACTTACTCCAACTCCAGCTTCAATGTCTTCCATAATAATGTTAATCATTTCCCTTTTTATACAAGCAGAGAGCACTTTCCTTCTTCACTGTGTTTTATAGCATAAGAACATACTTTGCCACATTCTTCGTTTTCTCATCTTTTCTCATTATTATACAACTCTCTTCAACAGATTCTGATTTATCATGTTTCGAGACTTTCCTAGACAGAGATCTGTCTGTGGTTAGAGTCATCTGACTGTCTGAACCTTTGGTTTTGATCTATTTGCAGCTTTCTTCTATTTTAGTGATTATCAGTGACCGCAAAGATACTAGGTATTCTAATGTGATGGCATAAGTAACTTCTCTTCTTCCTTTCTTTGCTGAATATAGGAAGCCTATTTGCTCTATTCTTGAGGAAAACAGAAATGTTTATGTTATCTCTGTATGGTTAATTGTATAGGAAAACTATTTCCTGCTTGGCTTTAATAGACATTTTTCTTGTGTTCTCATAACCTAATACCTGGGATATTTCTTTGTTAATTTCATGGGTATGGAGGTTAGTTATAAAAGCACAATTGCCATTCTGAGCAAAAATGTTTCATGACTCAATCTGATGCAGGAAAAAATATATTGATCACTGTGTATTTTTTCTGTTCCTGAAGAAAAATAAAAGTCAAAATATTTTCATTGGCCACCAGATAGATACACAAATACACACGTACACAGACACATGGAGCTTTGGATGGTAGTAATGGCACTGCTATGAATAATATCTGTCAATACCTGCTTCCTCCATTCACTGGCACTTGTTGAACATCTATTTCTATCATCTGTGCTTCTGTCTCCTCACAACCATGCTAAGCTTCGTACTTTTTGGCCACTCTTCATCAGCTTAAAGCTACTATACTCCTCGATTTGAACTATCAATATTACTGCAAATATATTTTGTATATACATAGAGCCCTATGGGCATATGGTAAGAATGGAATGTCAAAAATGAGATGGGTTTTGAGTAACTTTACGCTAATATCAGCATCCATTGGTCTTTTTTGTGTGCTTGGTTTCCTTTCAAAACCACAGTCTAGACATTCTCAGGTCAGCACTCAGAGAATGACATTTTAACATAAAAGCTAGTTATTGATCAGTGATCTACCAGGATATTAGGATCAAGGATCAGTGGGTCCTTTTTTATATAAATACTGCTTTGGTTTTTAGGGTAAGACTGATGGACAATTTTGAGTTCAATTTTGTACATACACTGAGCCGGTAAAACGACAAATATTTAAAAATTTATACAGTATAGTTCTTGCTTTGTTCCTAAATATTTTCTTATGGTATCTATGACAAATCCATTCTGTTGATGATTGATTACACAAGTAGAGGAAGGGGGATTTGGTTCTGCAGTTGACATTTAAAGGATAAAACTCACATGTGCCTGTGATTAATGTCGGCTGTATAGGTATGACTTTTTCAGAAAAGTAGGTCTCGTTCAATGTTGTTGCCTGAACACCATCCTAACAGTGTCAAATGACATCAATAAATCTATAGTTTTCTTAGATCTGACATTTATTGTTAGTGACAGACCACTGGAATACAAAGCAGATTCTAATTCTGGTTCATATGGATGTACTCTGTAAGAGGTTAATCAGGCAGTTCTATGACGACTAGTTAGGAAGAACAGTCTGTCCCTGTGCTGGACAGCAAGCACTGAAACAGGCTGGCATGCTATTTTGCTGTATTTAAATGTCATTTGCATTAATAACCTATATAGAGGACCTAGGAAGAACAATCCTGCTGAAAAGTAGCTTAGAGTAAGTTAAATAGTCTCTGTACGTTACTGTAACAATGCCAACTAAACTCCCTTATGCATTCCATTGTCTTATTAATATTTCCTATTTCTAGGAAATCCCATTTTTTTTTCCTAGTGCATTAGCTATGTAATTTGCTGCAGCACAGTTTATTTTCCAGTATCCAACATCTACATAACAGTGCCTGTTTTCTGTGGCTGTAAGTGGGGAAATGGGAGAGTTCTTCTTCCAGAGGCAAGAAGCTAACAATTAGCAGGTCAGTGGTATGTAGTCCTGATGAGGAGCAGAGGTTTCCAGCTCCCTGTGTTGCATCCAGTGGATCTGAGAGGCTCCCACAGGGCAGGGCCCTTCAGGCAGTGCCTTTGGTAAGATGTGTTGGAGTGTGGTAGGTGCCTTTGACTAGTACAAGGCAAAACCATAACTCACCTGTGTGCAATCAGAAGCTCCCACTTCAGCAGATTCTCAGTGAAATCTGGAGTTTGAACAGGAAAAAACACCCACTGACTTTGACTCCTAGTATACTGCCTCTTCTAGGAAGATGCATCTCATTGTCTGACTAAATGTGAACTTTCAGCTCATGAGAGCCAATCATGGGAAGAGAAATTGTCTGACTTGGTTGTGCACCATGTAGCTGCTTCTCCACCTGCAGAAATCCGTAATTCCCTTATCCAGTCCAGCAGAAATGATCAGTCCACCAGTCCACCAAAATCACTAGTATACCTACTGTGAAAGCTGGAGTCTTGATAAATGTGTATTTCTCTGTCCACTATGAGCAGTATAGCCACTTTAGTTCTGAACACCTATAGAAGTATGAGTACAGGATGTGTTAGTGAGACAGTCTCCTGACTGAAAAATATAACTTACTAGGCTTGTACTGCTCTATGCAGATATGCCTCAGCTATGTTTAGTGCAGGCAATAGCTGATCTCGCTGATATTCTGTAGAGCTGGTTTTTATATTTGTACAGGGCACTGCTGTTATGCTGCCAGTGTGAATTTTGGTGAAGAATTTATGTGTCAGGGAATCTAATTCTCTCTAGCTATGTTTACAATGTATACAGTATTTGATCTGAAAAAGTTATTTGCTTTATCCTGCTAAAGAAAAGAGGACAATTTCTGGAACCCACATGCTGTGAAGGATTTTCTGTACTTATTTTATAACAGTTGTGGTTTTTAACGTGCTATGTACTCATACTGCTAGCATGAACATGCTTTTCAAGTCTCTGTGTGCACAGCAGGACATACAGAACAATCCTTAAAAGCAAATTTGAACTTTGTAGCCAGACTGATACTGTCTTTTGAAGTGTCAGCAGAATGGTGTTCTCTCCACATTGTGAAAAGCAGAGATCTCGTTTACTTAAGATCAGAAAAATCAAGTCAACCCTGAAGAGATCGTGTGTGTGCGCCTAGAGAGCCTTTGTGTTGGACCTCGTTTTTCCACTTGTAGGATGGATGAATAACTGTCTGAACCTGACTGTGTGAAACTCATTACTTTTGTCTTTCATCTGTCAGTGCAATGTCAATATTTTATTTAATTAAACAGGAATATAGTCTTCATTGTGTACTTTATCAAAGTTTTACGTACACTATGATTCATACTCAGTTGTTTATTTCTCCAGACTCAGAGCACTCCTATCTTGAAAATTGAACATTTTATTTCCTAATACAAGTATCTGGCTTTATCTATGATGCAGGATGTCATAAACTGAATAGATATAGCATGGGTTTTGCCTTAATTTTTTATTAAACTTACTTTTCATATTCTGTTTAGGGAGAAAAAGGAAATCAAGGTTTACATGGGCCAAAGGGCTCCATAGGAGTTGGCATTCCTGGACCAAAGGTAAATCCTTGCAGTAAGGAAAAAAAAAAGGTTATATTTTCTTTGTTGGTTATTTGATGTGATAGGACTTTGAAGATAAATAAAAGGCAAATAAACTGCCTTATACAGTTGGCAAGGTAAGTGCTTACTACTTATTGTCAGCTTTGGAGTCTATGAAAATCCGAACCGTCACTAAGGATCAGGCTCTGAAGTAATATTTAGAATGAGCTCTTACCTCTTAGCAGGAAAATAATACAGTCAAATCAGGAATTCTGTTATATTCATATAGTTTTTCGGCATTAGAAAATCAAAATGTCTGTTTATTTGCCAGGCTTTTACTAAAAATCTCTCCAAATACTCAATTTTGCTATTTGCTATTAAAAAAGCAGATTTGTCACAAATGAATAGTTTACTTCAGTAGGAATTTCATTTACCTGATTTCTACTGGACATGTCAAATAGCAAACAGATCTGTTTTTAGGATATCTGTGTGGATGAAATTACTGGCATCACCACAGTCAGTAGATTATATTTGCTGTCCCTTATGCTGACATTAATTCTGATGAGGTTAGATAGAATTCACAGGCAAATAATGGCAACTAATACTGTTTGCTGGATATTATGATTTCATGAAAATAGACCAAGTGTCTTCCAAGAGCTCACATACTGAAGTTTGATTTCCTTAACATTGTGGAGGAGCCATACAATTTTCAGGTTTGAATAAGATCAGAAACAGACTCAGGGAGTCAAAAGGGTTCCACAGAATTGACAGCAATCATCATGGCAAACGCTGTATCAGAGGAGGGTATCAAAGTGATTCCATTGTCTGGGTAGCAATGAGGAATAATATCAAAATGGGCTTCATCTTCTTGAAGACATTTCTAATTAAGATCCAGAATCCTTTTCATAGTATGTTTCATACCTGCATTAGCTGAAATGCAGTAAAGTTGAACCCTTTCTCTTTTAGGAAATCAGAAAGTCTAGTCACTTGAACAAAACAATGAAGAATTTGTTTCTAAATATGAAACTATGTATTTTCCAATGTATGTAACAATCCAGGCATCTCTTCTCTTTGCACACTCCCAGTATTTCATGTGGGTTCTGCACGAAGCTGGTGTGAGTTTCAGTACATTGGCCGATTTCAAGCAACTAAGTCTCTCCATAGATTTGCATTAACATTGTCCAGTTTAGAATTCAAGAAAATCAAAGAAGGGTAAAAATTATATAATCTCATAATCAGCGTAAATTTATCTTCCCCCTTGCTCATAGAAATTTCTTGAAGATATTTATATTGCCAGTCTTGCTTTCTCCAAGATGCTCTGCTTTCAGATGTTCTCTTCATAATACCTACAAGGTGAACCAGCCACAATAAAAAGCTCAGAAATTTAATCTTAAAAACTAGTTGAGCCACAACTCCAACTCTTACTACCAACAAAACTGGAGTTGTAGATTGGGTTTAAAGAGACTGTTTTAAATTAGGGAGACTATGGAGATAAAGGTGATCCAGGAAGCAAAGGTGCCAAAGGAGAGATGGGAGACCCAGGACCTCCAGGACCAAAGGTAAAAGACATTTTACATCACTTCATTTTACACAGCAGAAATTAAACAAACTTGGCTTTTGTTAATTATCTTACTCTACACATTTTAGGGAGCTTGGGGAAGAAAAGGTGAACCTGGTCTTTCAGTAAGTATGTAAATGAATTAATTTAAATGTTAGAAATTTATTTTGGAAAATGCTTATACTTTTTGTGATTTTAAACAAGGTTGGTTTAGGAACATTGCATTCCCTGCATTTCTGTAGGTAAATAAGTTGATAAATTTCAGCAATCTTAAAACACACAGCAGATTAATTCATACTCTTTTTTTTTCAGAGAGAAGAAGTCATAAGACTTATCAATGAAATATGTGGTAAGCATTCCAGTATGGGGAAAAAAAAAAACAGCTCTAGTAAAATAAACTGAATTTATGTTGCCTGAATGGATATTTCCTCTGCATGTTTGTGTGTAAGAATACAACTTATGTGAAAAATGTTCACTGTGTTGCCAGAGCAATACCGGAAGTAGTTCAGTCCATCTCTGTTTATACTTCTCAGTTCTGATGACTTTAAAATCATATGGAATAATTAATTGAGCTTTGACTGTAAATCTGATGTTAGAGTTCAATTCACTTTTATAATTGGAAGGTGGTTTCTCATAAAATGTCTGAAATGGTTGTTCTTCTAGGTTGCGGTATCAGATGTAAAGTAACACCGCTGGAACTAGTATTTGTCATTGACAGTTCAGAAAGTGTCGGACCAGACAACTTCAATGTTACCAAAACTTTTATGAAAACAGTCATTGACGAGGTTTCAGCCAACCACGCTACAACTCGCATTGGCGTTATCAACTACAGCCATAAAGTGGAGTTGGTATCTTCTCTAGAGAAATACACAACCAAAGAATCTCTGAAATCTGCTGTTGATAAAATGCACTACTTAGGAGAAGGCACGTACACAGCTTCTGCCATTAAAAAAGCCATTAACCTATTTCAGGCAGCACGCCCAGCAGTAAGAAAAGTTGCTGTGGTAGTAACAGATGGACAAGCAGACACTCGTGACGAAGTGCACCTGGATACGATAGTAAGGGAAGCACATGCTGCAAATATTGAGATATTTGTCATTGGAATTGCTCAAGAAACTGATCCTCATTATGAAAACTTTCTGAAAGAAATGCATCTCATTGCAACAGACCCTGATGAAGAACATTTTTACCGGATAGAGGACTTCAAGACACTCTCAGGTAAAAGAAACTGTGTAGGCGAATATTTGAAATAAGCCAATAGCAGAGTTTGGCCTTTCCCCTAGCAAGGCAAGGCAGCCCATACATGTTCAATCAAAGGCAGCTTATGCCTGTCTTTTGGATGCAGCTCAGTTATCAGTGTCCCTTGTTCTTTAGCCAAATGAAACTTCTGGCAAACTTTTACCTCTTGTAGAAACAATAAAAAACAATGAACAGTGATTTTCAGAGTTGAGGCCTTCTTTGGGGCACTCCTCTTTGCTGAGAGCTTGTATCAGCTCACAGTGCTTTTGTGTAGGGCCACAGATTCAGCCCCAAAAGAAGTGGCTTTCCTTCCGTCTTGGCACACCATCTCTGTCTCTTTCTCTCTTTCATATATGGCTGTTGGTGGTAATTTGTCAGGCTGGCAGTCCCTTCACCATCTTTTATGAATACTCTTGTTTTCTTCTGAAAGCCATAGGGAATTCTACGCTTTCATCCTATTCTAGAGAAGAGGTGGTGGAGGAATATCAACAAGGGGATGAGGTCTGCTTTAGTATGCATTATTCATTTCGAAGAGGCTTGAAAAATCCTGTGGCCACATCTGGAATCAGAGGGAAAAAAAAAAACAGCAGAAACCTGTAATGACCAGTGGAAGAAACGAACATTGGTTTAAACTAACTGCCGTCTAACCCTATAAACTATATTTATCCTGAGCATAAACTCATTTTGCTGCACTGAGCCTGTGGATGGGCTTAAGTTAATGCGTTTAAGGCATTAACGATGAGAACAGAATCCGCACTAATGTTCTAGTGCCAGCTAGGATTAAAATTACGGCTCTGGCTCTGGCTCCAGCATTCAATATAAAAGTATTCCCAGTCACTGATTTTTTTTTATTTTTGTGAGAATAAATAGGATGTGTAACTCAGTTTATCTTTTTACTTTTTACAGATAAACACATTCTTTCCATCACCCTGTTTTTCTCTCTAGACTGTTGAGCTATAACTTATACTTAAAATGGGTTGGGGTATTTTTATCTTTTGTTTCTGAAAAGAACTAGAGGTCCTTAAAATCAATTAGTTCTGAGAGTGCATTTTTTTATTCATTCCAGTTTGAGTTTTGATACAACTTCAGAAGACTTCAGGCTCTGGGCAGCCTGGTCTAGTGGTTGGTGACCCTGCCGATGGCAGGGGGGTTGAAACTAGATGATCTTTGAGGTGAGATGATCTTTCAACCCAGGCCATTCTATGATTCTATGAAGACTGTCTTTCACATGTCACTGTCATTATGTGTTGTGGTTAATGGTGCACTAAAAGCTTGTGGATAATCATTGTGACTTTTCTTTATTACTCTTAATAAATTTTGTTCATGCTTTCAGCTCTTGCAGGCAAACTCATCACAAAAATCTGTGATAATGTGTCTGAAATTTACAGTAGAAAAGAAAATGTTCTATCTCCACCTCCAAGTCCAGAACCTGAAATGCCTAATGAAGTTACTAAAGCTCAATTACCTCAAGTGACGACTTCAGAGACTTCAGTGCCCCGTAAAGAAGGAATCAGTTACCCAGTAAGTTACTGAGTGTTTTTAAAAGATGCACCTCTTTGTTGACATTCATATGCTATTTATTACACCATTTGCCATTACATTATTACACCAATCTTTTAATATATGGGTAATGTCTCACCATAAGTGAGACTTGTTTAAAACAGTTTACAGAAAAAAGAGGGCAATACCTTGTAATTTTTGTAATGAATACCGGCAGTCTTTGTATTTTTGTATTTCTGATTCACTTGAAAAGTGAGTTGGAAATATTTCAGATGTGTGCCTACGCAGACAGATAGTGTGCAAGGCATTTATTTATGTGATTGTTAGTGCAAAGTTGCTTGTCACGGTGATGCTCTGTAAGTGTTATTAAGCTTTCAGCTTTTCTTGCTGGACTGTATTTCTAGGACTCCTTGCTCACACTACTCTTTACGCTCCAGTTTTAATTTCTCCTGTCCTGTGTTAGGGTTCTGTTCTCAGACATGGTGTTGCTGTACAGACAGAAAGGACAGGTGTTTTTTCAGTGCAGTAGCTAAATGTTTTATGCAGGTGTGTATCAACTTCATTCTCTTAACAGGTCTTTGGTATTTTTCAGTCACTGTGTTAGAATCAGAGTAGGACATTTGTCACCTTTACAGTATTTCAACACTAGCACTCTAAGGTGTTTTAATTGCTTTGCCTAAAAATAGCTGATGATAAACATGGAACTGATGCTTGCCCCCATAATGTGCTGAAATAACTTCTGAAATATTTGCTGTATAATCCTCTGTAGCTGTGTGGAATGGATATTGTAGACCACCGTACCGACATTTAAACATCAAGTGAATTGAATATTGTATATAGATTGGAGTAAATTAAATATTACTGATTTATGGTGGAGGAGTCAGTGAACTCCTCCATTATTAACCAATACTAACCCTTTGGATTATTGTATATGTAATATCATTGGTAATCACATAGTTGAACTTCACTTCCAAAATTCAGTTTAATTTCTCTGAATGACAGTTCCCTCAGACAGTGTAAATGATGTAGGTTTGGGCCTTGTAATACCTGCTGATTCTATCAGTGTGACACAGAGGGTTAGCTTTGGTACTCTGCATCGTTAAGGAAAATAATAGGGAAAATAAATGTAAGCCTGGTTTTATAGATGCTGGCATTTATATAATTTATTATAAGGACCACAGATATAAATAGTTCTAACTATGCTCACATGCTTGCATCTGACTGGCTTTGGTTGGTTATAGCTGAATCCTAATAATTTAATTACCATCACGATCTTTTTGCAGATCTGCAAAATGCAATGCACAAAGGATTGGATGAACTGTCTATTTACATTTCATTTGGACTTTGAGTTTCAGAGTACCAGTGGCTAAAAGGGGTTTTCTTAAACTGACCGACATGTCAGTACAGCCCTGTAAATGGGAAGTTGTTAAATATAGTATCAAGTTTCTTCCTTCCTGCTCTCAGTAGATAATGAGATGTATGGGATAAATGCAGTCATTTGTACCATACTGTACTAAGAAACAAGCAGAGCTTCTTGAATGTAGTAAAACACTAGAGAGGCACATTTTCAGATAATAAACTTCACCTGAAGACATCTGTTGCCTTCTTAACATTTTGGTCAAGGAAACTCTAAAATTCTGATAATTAGCAAGTGGATGTTAGGCAGCTAGAAACATGAAAAAGAGTGCTTTGTCACTTGGTTCAAGACAGCAAGCATGCACCTATGAGACAATCGTAGCATTAGGATGTGGTTCCCTCAACTCAAGATTTGCAAATTTTGCTGCATTCAAGGGATTGCACATTTAAAAAGATCTTTGGAGGAGCATGATGAATCTGTTTTCCTATCAATAACATAAGAAGTATCCCGTTTCTCTTGCCTGCCTTTTTCCATTCCTTGACAGACTTGATTTCAGCTCTTTTCCAGTGAGTGTAATAGATGTCTAAAAACACCATCTGACCCCATAATTCCTTGCCTTTTTAATTTATACTACAAACTAAGCACTGACTGAGATCTTACTGCAATGGAACTAATTCAGCTTAGTGACTGAATGGAAGGCATTACTTTATCTTCTTATTTAGCTCTCAATGTCAGAAAATGCATTTGTTAAAATCATGGTCCCTTACTGAGGAATCACTAGAACGAGGTCTGAAGCCACCTGCCATTATTGCTAAATAATGTGTCTAAAAAATACCATTACTTTCCTATATAATTCTCTCATCCTTTTTCTCTTCACATCTGAGCTCAGACAGAATGTTAACAGATTTTGACTCCTTTTGCAGCATAGTCCACCACAGACAAGATATACTGAGCCACTGCCATCTGCTCAGGACCATACTGTGACCACCTCTGTTCACAGAGAATCGAGATTCCCTCCACTTTCCAGCATAGATGAAACCAGACTTCAGAGTCCATTTATCAACCCTTTGCTTAATGTAACTGCTGCTAAAGATCTCCACATAACAACACTGCAACCACAGGTAGCAAAACCTCAAAAAGGTACGTTACTGTCGTCAGAATACGGGATAGCAAATCTGTACCAAAATCAACCAACCAAAAATCCCTACTCCCTCCTTCATCTAGTTACTAGATTTTATCATCTTCTGTTGTTCTGGGTGTTTTGGCTGCAGCCACCATACTCAGAGCCAGAGTTTCAAACTTAGATGACGACCCTTATGTATCAATTGTGCTTAGGTATTTAAATGCCCGTTTGAGTCTTGCATCAGAATTTAGGTATCCTGATTTCAAACCAGTCATGTGTTTGTTTAGATCTGTTCATATATCTCATTAATTGAAATGGAATTTGGCTGCAAATCTGAGATGTGTATATATTCCAGGCATTGAGAAGAAGGAGAAAAGGATGCTCTAAACAAATAATGCCCTTTTAGGATAATGTAACTGATACCCAGAATCCAAGCTAACTTTTACAGATATGCTTTCAGATCCCAGGTGCTTGGAACCTCTGAAACCAGGTGATTGTCGGAACTATGTGGTGAAATGGTATTATGACAACAATGCCAATTCTTGTGGCCAGTTCTGGTATGGAGGTTGTAATGGTACCAACAATAGATTTGAAACAGAAGAAGAATGTCGAAGAACCTGTATTGAAAAATAAGTAAGTTTTCTCTCTATCAGGTTCTCCTCCTTCAAGCACTTCTTTTCCAGGCTAAAAAAAATATAATTCTTAATTGTCTCCAACACTATTCATACATATCATAGCATGTTTTGTACCTTTGATCAGTTTTTATTCCTTTCTGAGATGGTGGGAGCAGAATTGCACTTTGTGGTCATGAATTTATACAGTGACACAGTAGTTTTCTACTTTGCTCTTTATTCTTTATCTTACACTTTCTCATGTTGTATTTGTTTTGTTTTGTTTTTGTTTTTTACTACTACTGAGCATTGAGGTGATGTATTCATAGATCATCATTCCAAGACCTCATTTTTAGGATTAGCTGAAAAGCCATCATTTTTTACATGGATTTAGGATCATTTTTCTCCTATGTACTATTTCACATTCTTCAAAACTCACTTTTCCTTTTCCACTCACAGCTTATTCAGTCAACATCACGGTGTTCTTCTGCAATTTCTTGCAGTCATCCCTTTTCTTTTCTACTCTAGAGAAAGACAATATTGTCACAGACTTGGTCATCTCACTTTTTATTCCTTTTGCTAGATCGCTTACAACCATTTTGAGTAGGACAGACCATTGTAGCATGCATCCTCCAGTGCCTTCTTTCCGCGAGCCATTTATGCCCCTTCCTTTTCACTGCTTCTAAATCAGAAGACTGTTCCTCTTAATCCAGTATAACTTACCTTTGGTGAGAGACTTTATCTTTTAGAAATCCGGACAGACTTATTCACTGCCTTAAGTCCACGTGCTCATTAAGTGATGTGTGGACTTCAAAGAGCTTGCTTATCCATAGTGCTTAACTTCCTTTACCAAAGCCATTTAGCTCCTTCCCAACAGACTGTATTAAGTTCTATATTTCATCCTTCAGTACAGGAAAAATTGATTGAACTACAGCATATTTCTTTCTGAACACTTCAAGAAAACTAATTGATTCCTCATTCTTCTAGAAATTACTGCCATTTGGAGTTTTTAAAGCAAGAAGTTCATGTGTATTAAGGAAGAAATGTCTGAGAAGAATCTAAAATGATGTGTGAACATGAATATATTACCACGCTCCACTGCCTTCCCCACTGTGGAATTCACATTCATTAGATTCCTGCATAGCATTTGTTATCTATAACACCATAGCAATAACCTTATTGCACATACACATGCATGGGAACATACCTTTTCCCTTCAAATTGATATAAATTTGGTAATACTACATGTGGCAAGGATAAGATTGTATTTTCAGGATTAAAATACTGGAAGTGTTGACACAGCATTTAATGACAGAGGTCTCTTATTCTCTCAGAAGAATAAAATGGGCTCTAGTTTTAAACATGAGTAAGTAGCTTCTGAAATTAGCACACTTATTACAGCGTTTAGTGTCATAATTTAAGGTTTTCACTAATTAGTCTACCTCTTGTGAATGCAGATGCCACAGCTAAAAGTAATTAGAGAGGAGGGGTTTCCCATTAAAGCACATTTATATTAACACCAGCATAACCTTTTCACTTAACAGGGTGGTACTTTCATTTGGAATTACATTAATACCAGGATTCTTCATGTTCTTTATGGCTAGTAAGCAAATCTCGGTTTCTCAGGGCCTCTATGTTTAAATATATATGTATTTCACTCTGATAAATGCTATTAAGTAAAAAAGGAGAGAGAACTGAAAAATGCATGTAAATGTTTACATACATCCTTTCTACTTTTAACTATAATCCTAGTGAACTATCATTAAAACTGAGCATTATGAGTCTGCAATTAAAATGGAAAGCAACATCCAATAACGAGTCTGGCATTCTTATTCTTTTGTGGACAAAAAAAACCACCTATTACCTATATACAAAGTCTGAACAGATCTTGATATGTTTAAACAATGCTTGCATATTTTTTTCCCCAGGTGACCAAAAGATAGCATATACCATGCAAAATGGACTTGTTTACAGCAAATAGGTTACTAACTTTACTCTGTGAAATGAAGTGCTTAAAGTTTAAAAGTTTTAAAGGCTTTTTTTCTAAAAATGTTGTTAGTGAGCTTCAAATTAGGAAACTGACAATAGCCTCCAAAAATCCTGCTGTTTTTATACTCAGAACTAATATGATGGTCACTCCAGAAGAAAAACCACCATGAGGGCACAATTAATCTTGGCTGGATAAGAAGCACTGGAACACAAGGACAATACGTTGTGCTGTGTACTCTGTAGAAGCCTGAAAATGAAGGGATTCGGTGCTATAGAACAAAATCAAACTGTTGAAATCAAGAATTATTCTCCTTTTACAGAAGGAAGTCAGAACTAAAATTTGACGCAACTTCATATAAGTCTGGTTGTTCGTTAGTTTCATCAGAAAAATAAATAGCTTCAATATATACTACAAAGGATACGAAATGTCTCTTGTACAGGCTTTGTACAGAGCTGGGAATAATCAGTAAGTCAAACAAAAGGTTTCAAGCTAGTAAACTTTCTACTAGTGCTGCAAAAAGATCATGGAAGGATCAAGCTACTGCTCAGAAATACAGCTCATGCAATAACACCAAGAATATCTGTGTGCTGGGGAATTCAATAGCTAACAGACGTCCAAATAAATTCAGCACGACAGAAATAAACACAGAGTGTGAGGAAATGAAAGAACAAGAAGGTTAGACCACAGTAATGTTTTCCAATTGGCTGAAAAGGAGGATTCAAAACTTAATACTAAAGTGTAATATCAACATACTATCAAACTTGGAAGACACATTGAGAGACTTTTTTCTCGGCTATGTCTCAAATTCAGTGTCCAGAATTCAGTTTAGTTTGATGACAAAAGCAATGTAAGAAATACTAAAACAGGTAAGCAGTGCAAACCTTTTTAACAACAAGATTAACACAAAATATGATCCTCACAAGAAAAGAAATCTTCTGAAGGAAAAATAAAGTAATCAAATTACAAAATCAACACCAATCCCGAAAGGACCTTTACCCCAAAGCAACCTGGGGCCAGTAAGGGTAACTCCTACGCTTCAGTAGGAATAATTCATTGCCCTGATATAAGCAAGTTATTTAAGTTGAGGAAGCATTAAGTTGAAGACAGGACTTAGAAAACCAGTAATATAGATAGGTCAGTGTATGTAGGGACAGACACATATCCAGATAAGGATATAGAGAAAAGAATTGTTCATCCAGAAGGAAAAAAAAATAAAAATTGCACAGTTAAATTCTACTATAGATTACCATACAGATGGCTGTAAAATGTGAGTGCAGCAAGCGCCAAGACACATTTCATATCACACTTGCCAGAAATATTTTAGGGTTAGCTGCTCCTGGAAACCCACAGCCCACTGGAACTGCAAGACTGGATGCTCAAGCTGTGATAACTAAGCGTGCTGTTGTGTGGTCCAAGATCATCCAAGAATGCGCAAGAAGCTGTCTCATCATTATTTGAACAAAGGCATTTATGTCAGCACTGTGTGCTGTGCCCTCACCCAGCTGTGCATCCCCAGTGCTGTCTGGAGTGAATAGACCAGGAGAGGGCACCTGTGGCAAACGCCTGTTGCTGTATTCTCAAACTGTATGAATTCCTAGAACACCATCGCTAATTGAGGCATTACCTTCTCCAGGTATTTACGTCACGGGTTATTTTTAAAAGCAAGAATAGTTTTATCATGAAATCCTTAAATCCTGTTTATAGCCAACTGCTATAAACCTGAACAGCTAGAAATGGCTAAGAGTAACAGACTTGTTTTTTCCTGATCATCATGAGGTGAATTCTATTTCAGATTTCTATGCTTCCGACAGTTTGGAAAAACAAAGAAAAGAAAATCTGTTAACAAGAAAATAGCACCCTACCTGCTGATAGGACAACAGCAGCAGCTTTTCTCTTTGAGAAACTGTGCTGTTGTCTTGCTAACCACTATCAAATTGAATCCATAGAATCATAGAACGATTAAGGTTGGAAAAGACCACTAGGACCATGACCTAGTCCAACCACCAACCCATCCCCACCACACCCACTGACCACGTCCCTCAGTGCCACATCTACCCTTCCTTGAACACTTCCAGAGATGGTGACTCCACCACCTCCCTGGCCAGCCTGTTCCAGTGCATCACCATTCTTTTGGAGAATAAATTTTTCCCAATACCTTCAGTTGCTACCTGTCCCTAGGGCCCATTCAGCTTGGTTAATGGCGCTGCCTGCTCACCAGCCATCCTGCTGCACTCCTCCATTTCTTCTACATCTTCAGATTTCCTCTGAGTTACTTTAAATTGACTGAAGATGTGTGATATTTCCTGGATTGCAGTTTTGAACATTCTCAGGAAACCAACTACCATGTTTCCTCCTTTGGGAGTGGCTCTCAAAGCTCCTTGGGGGAAAAACAAACAAAGACGACCACTTCAGTAATAGTGTGACCATGACTGGCAGGCCTCTCTTAATTGCAGCATTCCTGCACTTCTTCCTAGTGCCTTTCCTAGTGGTCTCTGCACACCCATCTGCACACCCTTCCCAGAGCTCACCGAGGCACATGGCTCCCAGCACAGAACTGCCATAGGATGGTTCCTCGAACATCTTGTGTGGCCATTTGCAGAAGAACACATCAACATTTAAACAAGAGGTATAAAATGATCAGATCTGGATTTTCTTTTGAGATACTTGGATGGCAAATCATAAAGCTACTGGCAAAGCTGGAGAACTTGGACCATTGCTTGATGCCTTTGCTAAGCACTTCCATCACTAACATGGAACCACCTAGCACACTGAAAAATCTTGAAATCATAGAATACTCCGCAAAATTAGATTATTTTCTTCAGTTTATGTTCAGATACACTTTTGGTGTGCAAATCAAGGGAGAAAGGAGCTTCAGGAGCAATGAGCATTGCACAAGTAGCAGCAAGCAGCTTCGGTTTCTTCTTTAATACAAAGAATAGGAAAGTAAGATTATTATACATCAGTCTAAAAAGAAGGCTATTTATTAATTGATGTCTCTAAATCAACATGAATAGAGCAGCCAGGTAATCTCACCAGGGAAGCTAAACAGAAACTTTGCATTTTGATTCCTACAGAGAACCAAAAAGAATTAAAAATGGCATCTACAAGAAGGCATAATGCACACTGTGCCTCAACTTCTGAAAAGGCCGTTGCCCTATGGCTCTATGCACTGAATTCTCAGCAAAATCTACACCTAAAAATGTGTGTGCGCAGAGAATTAATGAGTGTTAGACCCAGTGTAAACCCAGCAAGTTACATTACTCAGAACAACTGGTAATTAATTTGTCAAAGACCCCATCTGTATTCTAGAGTGAGAGTCATTTCATTGCATTCCATAACCGTGTGTCACCTTTCATAAATACCAACATTTTTGCATGAGGCTCAAACTGAAGAATAAGTGATGCCCACAAATGAAGAGGTGAATCTGTTTAAACAGCAAAATCCCTAAAGAAATATAAATTATATGATTAATACTGGATTCTTACTTGAGATAGCCTTAACTGCAAATGCACTCCAGGAGTTTTATCACTTCTTTTAGGAGGGACACAATCAGGTCCAAGTTTCATGGATACACCAAACCAAATTTTGGAGCCAAACTCTATTTAAACTTGTTTGCTTGTTTGTTTCCTAATGAGGATTATGCCGAAATTCAGCCAATTGGATAAGGCTCCAAAACTGAGCCAACCATCTGTGCCCTTAAAACCAACTGTACATTAACAGGGATATATCATTGAAAGGAGGAAGGCAAACAACCTATAAAAAGAGCAGTAAAAAAGACATATATATGACACAGAAGGGAACAGTACCTTCCCCAGGGGAAGGAAGTCATATACACGCTAACACTGAGACAAAGCATACTCATCTTACCACCCTTCTATAGAAAGGGTCATAAAAGCCAGAGTTTGCATAGCACCAGTCAGAATGATGGGCAGAACTCCTGTCAGGATATCCTGCTCTTCTGGAAGGAAAGGGGGACGTGAAAAGCAACACGGGAGCTGTGAGCAAGGACGTGGGCACAGGTCGGCCCTGCCAGTGGCAGGAGAGAGAGGAAATGGCTGCAGAGCTGGGGCAGCAGCACCTGGGAGAGCAAGGAAAACCTGCAGGTGCTGACACATCCCCTGCAACACTGACAAAGTGTTTTGGGATTTTCGATACTGGTAGATTTATCAGCATGAGACACCCACGTTACTCGTACTCTTTTTTCTTTTCCTTAAGCTCGCTTAGGAGATGCTAGTAAGACTGGATGCTGTTTTCATAGTGATGGCTTTAAAGCAAGTACATACAGCTGATGCAGGAGATTCTCTCCCGTCGGGATTGGCTTAAATTTGTAAACATTCAGATCTAAGTTCGGGAGACAACTTCTGCTTTCAGAGATTGTGAATAATACTTGCATTAGTCTTAATACGACACATGAAATGAAGCTTTGGAGGCTGACAAAGATAAAGGCCGTAAGCCCCAGCATAGTTGCTAGGGAGCAGCTCTGAAAGCAGGATGCTTGCAATTAGCGGGGCAACAAATGCTCGGATGTGGGTAAACAGACACTGCCTATTGTCTGCTAAAAATGAGATAACACTGGCAAAAGGGAACAAAGTCTTCATTGTTCACACTGAACCTCTGCCAGCTGCTGAACAGGAGAGCTCTGCCTCTCAAACACATATTTATGAATTGATTTTAGTTACGTGTTGGGGATGCGATCATATAGTGCTCTCATATGAGGGAAGCAGCAACGTATTTCATTGTTGTAAGGTAATGATTTAACAAAGCTTATGCAAGACTGGTGATATAAGGTTACTTGATGATGTACTGAACTGGGTCAGACAGACCTGCTGGGGGGACCCACCTCTCGCACCACGAGGTTTAGAATGCAGCCCTTGGCCAACACTTTATGTCTAAAGCATTCTCTGTGCAATCAATCCTTCATGTCACTCAAGAGCATAGAGCAAGTTAGCAAGCTATTAGCAAAGTCTCTCAAGCTCACAAGAAGTCTCCAGATGCTACAGCTACCAGCTGTGCCAAGTGTCTGTGGGAGGCTGGGGGCTGGGCGAGTACACAGCCACAAGATGACTGCCCTCCCTGCCTGTGAAACACGAGTGCTGTTTTCGGAGCTATGGTTTCAACAGAATCTACGGTAGAGCACATGACACTTGCTTTCAGTGATAAATGCTGGAGCTGCTGGTGCTGGTGAAGTACTGTTCTGTGCTGGAAAAACGTCAGACCCCCAGGTGTGGCTTTCCCTGCAGGGTGCTGGGCTACAGCTGTAGGGAGTTTGGAGACAACAGTTATTCATTAAAACCACCACGACAACACAACTACCACAACTACAAAGACATCTATTTGTTTCGATTTCTACCGAGCATCCAGGGTTTGCCCACAAGTTGGTTTTTACGTTCAGTGTTGTGCTCTCCATCTGCAGGGCAGGGAGGAGGAGGTAACGTTTAACAGTGTGATGTTCAGATGATTCCTGCTTAAGAACTCAAGTGCAATAACAAAATGAATAAATCATAGAATAAGCTTTTAAAGGTGCAGGGTACTAAAACAAACTAAATTCAAAGTCCTTTTTGTCAGTTCTGAGAGGAGAAAGAGCAGAGACCTTGACATGAGACTACAAAGAATCCAGAGCTGCTGGGAACACTGAAAATTGAGGGTGGAACAGAGCAGGACACGTTCACCAGGTTCTGCACGAGTGAAGTCAGTGACAACGTTCCTCTCCTTTCAGCGAGTGAGCGCTTTACCCTAGGAGGGGACAAACCAAGAGCGCAAGGAGTTGCTGGGAGCCAGAAGAGAGATTCAAAGGAAGAAACCAGCCCTGGGGATTTCAGGATGCTGAAGGGATGGGCTCACGCAGGCCACGGGGAGGTTCTGTAACACTAAGAATTATATCCTGCAAACACGTACCTCCTCAAGCAAAGCTTTGGTTTAAATGTCAAGAAATATGCAAGCTGTTCACATCAACTTTGTATTTTAACAAACATTCCTGAGAAACTCATGTCTCAATCTATTCAGATCTTGTTAATCTGTAACTCTCAGGCTGACTCTTGCTTTGGTAGTGGCTCATTGAGACAGGCTGATTTCAACACGGTTTGTAGATCGCTAACCTCACCGATGGCAGCATGACATTTTGCATCCAGACCTGAAGCGAGCCGCAGACACCTGAAGCGTGAAAATGACAACCCAGGAGGTGGCACGAGCCCCTCACAGAGCACTGTGCAGAGCAGGGGGGAAAAAAAGATTTGTTTGAAAGATGAATCATAACTCCAGAGAAGGTAACACCTTGAATGTGCAAAAGAATTGACGTTTTCATCCTAAGTCGGACACCAGAAAAGCCACAGGTGGAACTGGGACACTGGAGCTTGGCTCAGTTCCACTGCAGGCTCCAGCACCCGAGGGTTCAGCCTGAACCAAATAAGCCGAAGAAAGGTGGCTGGGGTGAGGAAAGAAGGGACAGAACATACTTCATAGCTCAGTTTCACCACAAGGCAGGAATATTACACTCAACAAAACAGGTGGCTGAGGGCATCTGGGAAGGAGTTAAAATGAAAACGTGTGGGGTCATAGCACAAACCACATCAAATCTGAACCCCTGTGTTAACCACACTGCACTCAGAAGTAATCTCCCTGATACATTTTGTTAACTCACCAGTGCTTAGTGCATCTCTACTGTTTTTCACTGGCATTCGAAGCAGTCTTGCAGGACTATACACAAATATATATATATATTAAAAAGCTGTTAAAACGCAGAGTTCAGACTATGTTTCCAATTTAAGTATTCACTTCTCCTTTATACATGATTCCAAATACACCCCAGTGCCTAGAAGTAATTTCCCATGATCCAGCAGCTTTTCCATGTCTATGTTATTTCCTAAGTGCAACAATGAAAATATTCACTTCAGGGCTCTGATTTTCTGATTCCTTACACAGTTGTCAAGACGAGTGACTCATCACACTTCCAGAACCCAAAGCAGGGCCTCATTAAGGTGAAAAACCATCAAAAAGGAGGGAAGCCTGCCGACCATTCTGCAGTGAGTGCTGGAACCAGCAATGAGCAAGCACATCCCCCCTGCGCTCAGCAAGCCTTCAGTCCTTGGATGGAAAATATTGACTTACATTTCATTTTAACTCACATCAGTGCACAGAAAAGCAGTGCAGGAAATTCCCTTGAGCCAGCGAAGCTTTCTGTAAGTGAACAGGTTATGAGAGCTTGCCTTCGTTTAATGTTGATTCGCTTGCATCTGTACGAGTTCTGGTCATCAAACCTGCAGCATCTGTTACACATGAAAAAACAGAACAGTAATAAAAAGACAGCAGGCAAAGCAAACCTACACGCAGGAAACAGCTTTCCTCTGTAGTAGTACCCTAGCATCCTGGCATTTGCTGCACGGAGCTCAATCCCGACAGCGGGAAGCCTTGATGGCAGCACCTGACAGCACAACGGGGACCTGGAACTTGTGAGAATGTCTAAAATCCATTCCATTGCCCCTTCCTCTGCTAAAACGCCCTAGCTCGTGAGCACGGTGGCTTTGGTTGCCCCACTTCCTGCACTTAGCGAACGTGCTTGCAATCCAGCCAATGAAACGCTTACTTAATCCAGGTTTATTGTACCAGCAGAGTCTGTTACAGTGCTGAAGCCGTGCTGTGCCCGTGCCCACTGTGCCCAACAACCAGTATTTTATGAAGATGTTTCCTTCAGGCACACACAGAACATTCTCCACCGCTGACTTCAATTTGGCACAAGTAGCGAAGAGTTCGGACAGAAAGCCCATCTTACCAACGTTCTTGTAGAAGGCTTTCACTGAGAGAATAAAGCCATTAGCACAAGGCGGCATCTCCTGCCAAATGTGGCCCATTTTGAGCAACGCTGCTTTATCTCTATCAGCTACAGCCAGCTCACTCAGGATGCCGTAATAACACAGAGATGCTGAAAATCAGCGCAATGAAAGAACAGCAGTCTGCTTATGCAGATCTAGTGCTAGCACCAATGATTAACTTTTTTTTTTTTAAATAAAAAGTTTTCTATGTAGCTTGCTACTTGCAGGTAGCATGTATGACTGAAAACTCAGCAAGGGCGAGGCGTCCCAACCTTCCTGCACCCACCAAAGCTAATGACCAACCAACCAGAAGAGAATATTTTTATGGCACTCCATTGTGCTGCTGCACTATCGGCAAACGGGGCAGGAAATGAAGACAGGCACGCAGTGTATGTGAGATAACTTATTTCATTTATTCAATTCCAAACTTAATTTTGATGCTAAAAATTGGTCAAAGGCACTTCAAAGAAGGTATTTCAGAAACAAATCTTACAGGGGTCAGTCCAGACAAGTCACCAACTCACACCTGTCAGCAGGGACACAACGACCTATAACTGCAAAATGAAACATTCACAGGTTTTAAGTGGAATATACTGTCCAGCAGCAATATTCATTTTATTTTTTTTTTTAAGAGCATTAACAACATTTCTGGAGTATTTTAAATACAGTATGGTAAACTAAAGCAAATTACACCTTTGGAATCCCACAGAAGTTTTTCTGGTCAGCAAAAGGCCAGAACAGCCTTCCCACGTTGCGCCGTATTGAAGGAGCTACGTCCACCTGTGTGTGCGCTATTAGCAGCAGGAGCAGGGACACCAGGGAAATAAGCCCCAATTTTCTCAGTTGTACAAAGACAGAAGCCCTTCTCAGGTAGCAAACTGTGCACTACAGGTGTACCAGCTACTCACTGAAACACACGCTCCGCAAACACAACAGAACAAGCAGTAATCTGTAAAGAAGAAGTGATTTTGTTACATACCTCCAACAAAGCAAAACAAAGAAAGTGTCCTTAAAGGCGAAAGACATTGGGGAAAGACCTTCCACAGAATGAGAGACCGTGCTCACGCCACCACTGCCTAACTCCTTAACTAAGTCCAATGAGGACTGCACAAATGAACTCAAAGTGAAAGATTAAATTTGGTCTTTTTCTGCAAGCGAAATGTAACACTGTCCTCCAATTAGAAACTCCGCTTGGCACTCTCATTTCTTGAGAGCTAAAACACACTTACTGCAGGGTTCATATGTTACTGCCTCACGCTAAGTAACATTCTCTTATCCAGGGGCGAACAACCGTTTAAGAAAAGCCTGCTGCTTCCTGATTTCAAGAAAACTAGCTCAAAAATCTTAGATGCATCATTTTAATCACAACCATGTCAATGAAAGTTTCTGCATTTTATACAATTAAGAAATCTGAGAGAGAGAAAGCACAATACTCTAAATAGCTGAAGAAACTGTGCTTCTGTGCTTCGGGAGGGCGAATCCACCTGCCAAGCAGCCTGCCAGGGCTACAGAAATACTCAGTAAATACTTTGTCAAAGCACGAGGACCTGAGAGTGAAACTGTAAACTCCCAACGGCTCTGTAGGATGTTATGTGAAAGTTATACTAACTGCTCAAATTCCAATCTTGTCCACTTAAGCTTTCAAAGAGTGAGATGCAAACTAATTGCTTCAGGAGGTACCAGCTCATTGCTGCAATACAATTTAACAGAGAGCAACAGCCCTCTATTAGAATGTCAAATCAATACTTTTTCCAGCCTGTTTGGATACTGACAGGAAAACAGTATTTGTATTTCTTTGCAGTGCTGCCAGAAAGGCAAAAGAAATAAAATTAGAGGCCTGGGAGCAAGAACACTTCAAAACAAAGCCAGAACGAGTGTTGGAAGAGCAGGCTGCTCTTACTTCTCTGGACAGGCCGCCTACTTGTTGCAAGGCAGTTATGTTCTTAGCCTCGCTCTCTAAAGAAATGGAACTTGCAGATACGTGCTGCTCGCTTCCTTATTTCTCCATTCCACCCGAGGCCCTGCCCTGCTCTGCTCAGCCCACACAATCGTCAGAACTGCCACTGAGCAAAGGCAAAGAGATTAACGTTGGGATCTTGATTTCATTCTATAGTTTCTTTATGTATTCCAGAACTTTTAACTGCAAGTTTGAACAGTGCCACCAGAGTTATCAACAGCATTTGGATTTCACAGTCTTCTTGTTTGTGTGGCACGCGGGATAAACACTCAGCTCACAGAAGGAAGCATCTAACTAAAACAAGGTATCACACATTCTCTGGACAAGCACCCCTATGTCTAGAGCAAACTGGAGGCTTTTTCCTTTTTCTAATCAAATACAGTTAGAATTTTCTGCTTCAGTCAGTTAAGATAAAATAAAGCTCATCTCTTTCAGTATTGCAGAGAACCTTTCTCATGAAAGATCAACAGATGTAACATACAAACCTAACCTATATTCAGGCAAAGACATTACACATAATATTTCAATTCCACATATTTCAGTAATCGTCACTATGCTGCAGAGCAATGATCAGAAAAGAAGTCACGACCTTACGACTGGACCACAGACAGAACCCCAATCTGTGCGAGAACTATCTTTGGAAAAAGAAAATTCCAGTACTTTATGGTAACGTCCTCTCCCAGGAACACCCTGAAGGACAGCAGTAGTAAATAAGGCTGTCTGCTATCGGTATGTGCCCTTTCCAAAGCAATGACTGGAGGTAATTAGGTTATGTCCAAATTCATCAATATGATGAAGGTGAAAAACGCTAAAAAGACAAAGAAATTTTGTTCAAGTGTGGAATAAAGGCATGTCAAGCTTAACCCCAGCCCCTGAACCAAACCGCACTATTAACTGAATTTGAAAAAGTGAAAACCACGAAGTTTTGTGTTGTAGATGTAAAACACACACTTGACTTCTGAAAATTCTTCAGTAATTAAAACCGTTTTGTTCCACACCAAGGAAGTGTTTTCAGTTAAGAGGCAGAGACGCTCATAAAGTAGTGGAGAGATTAATGCACTTTGAAAGATACCTGCATTCAGGCTGGGTTACCTGAATAACTATATACTTCAGCTTCACAAGAGCGACACGGGGATCATCTAACACTTTGTTCTGAAAAAAGCAACAAGAAACAAATGCAGAAGAAATTTTAGGAAAGGAGGAAAAAAAAGTTCAGAAAAGGGAAATGAAGTGCTTTAAGCCAAGCAGTCAAATCAGCTTTGTTGCTGTTTTAAAACAGTACGTGTTTGTATCTGTAAAATTCTAATGAATAAGGTAGCTTCATAATCTCAAAGTACAGTGATGGGAAATTAAATAGAAATGAACTAATTCCAGCACTGGCTGAAACCAAATTATCATATGCCACCGTAACTTTGTTAACATACTAACCTTTCTGATTTACAGAGAAAATGTCACGGAGGAGGAGAGCTTTCATATGAAAATGCATCTTTATCTTACCAAGTTCTGAGATGAATGTATGTATCCATTTAAGCAAGTGGTAACTTGATTTAAAAAAAAAAAAAAAAAAAAAAGCCATGGGCAAACAGTCTCCTCACATCACCTCAGGAATCTGAACAGTAACAACTATCCCTGGATTTCTCCCTAAGACAGCAGTGATCTAACTTCAGATTGTTCTGCACAATAGAGACTTACAGTAAAAAATTGTAAATAATTCATAGCAGTGAATTTGATTTCTGAAATAATTCAGAAAATAAGCACTGAGATGCGTCTCTGTTCCTATCAACCAGTCTGTCATTAAGGCAAAGCAGATTTGAGGCTCTATTTTTCACTCTTCTCACTTCCTTATAGGGCAACATGCACACAGGAACTTCGGAATACTGAGAATACTGGAGAAAAACATCATGAAGCATTCGTGTTACATCAGGTTTCTAGTATAAGAACTCACCTAACAGAACATTGGAAGGGAAAAGAAAAAAAAGAAATACTGTATGATTATCTTTGAATCTGTCCACTATGCTTTGAGTTCTTCTAGGGACTAGTGTACCAGAACCTCCTCCTACTTCACAGTTCTAGGGCCCCAAATCTTTGTAAGTAGGGCTGCAATGTCACACTATCCCAAACAGCCAGAGCCTACGCTGGACTCTTGTGCACAGACACTGACTGGTAGCACTGCCAACATGTGATTTTTGAAATAAGAATCACCAGGAATAATCCTAGTCCACAAGCTTCATGCAGGAGTTTGAGAAGACTCTTGTTCGCCGTACTGCCTTCCTTCGGTTTCCTTCAAAGTCCAATTAATTCTCAGAAGTTTTTTGCTTTAGCTTTGGATTATCCTCTTGCGCTTCATTTTTGTTCTGCTCCTCTAGACTCTTTGCCGAATCAGGATTGTACCGATACGAATACCCATATGGACGGAGATGATAAACCAAATACTCCAAGTGATACATAGTCATGGAATCAACATAGTGAAATGAAACTGCAAGGTCGGAACAGCATCCAGGACCCTAAAATACAAAACAAGTCAAAATCATCAGCAAGAATTCCAGAGCGTCCCATGGATTAAAGACACTGTAGGAAAAATTCAAACACACATTTGACTTCCTGGGAAAAAATTCACTTTCATCATTCACGTATTTATTTCAAAGCTTAGCATCGGGCAAGCAAAATGGATCAATCGGGCAGATTTGCCGAAGCATCTTTCCTGAAACGGAAATGGATAGTCTTTTGCCTCTACAATCAAGCCAGTGAAGAAACTTGCTGCCCACACTTAATGCCAGAGGGCATTTTTTGCTTTTACATTCTTCATAAAAATGAACCAGGCAGCAGCAAGCAGGTACACTGCACTTATATATGGAACAACACGTGCTTATTACTCATGGCATCTTTCGCTCAGAGTAAACAGGGCAACTGCGCACATGTGTGCGTTTAGGCACTGCACAGATGGCTCAAGTTGTTGGTGTCTAACTCCCTACACTGAGACAGTCGCTGCATCGGATCACTTTGTAAGTATTATTTTTATTAAGATTATTAATTTCATTGACATTACTAAGCATTTTAAAGAGCTGACAGATCACTGTTAATGCATTTTTTTACATCTTGTTTTTAATTTAGCGGCAACTCAGCTTGCAGAGATACTGTCTTTTATTTAGGTATTGTCAGACTTGGAAATTTCTTATCAGTGCTGATCTCAGGGCAATACCCTGTAACTGAGCATATGATAAACAAAGATATGCAGAAATCTAAATGAAAAATGACTATTTTTTCCATGAAAGTGAAAGTTCAAATGGTTGAGCAAAACAAGTAAGTTGGAAACTTAATTTAAGAGAAGTCAGCCAAAATTAGGTATGAGCGGTGTCACCCAGGGGTCAGTGCTGGGGCCGATACTCTTTAATATCTTCATCAATAACATCAACAGTGGGGTCGAGTGCACCCTCAGCAAGTTTGCTGATGACACCGAGCTGTGGGGTGCGGTTGACGCACCAGAGGGATGTGATGCCATCCAGAGGGATCACGGCTTGAGCAGTGGGCCCAGGTGAACCTCATGAGGTTCAACAAATCCAAGTGCAAGGTCTTGCACTGGGTCAGGGCAACCCTGACTACCAATACAAACTGGGGAATTAAAGGATTGAGTGCAGCCCCGCTGAAGAAGACCTGGGGGTACTGGTGGATGGCAGCTGGACACTGGCCAGCAGTGTGCCCTCGCAGCCCACAAAGCCCACTGTATCCTGCTACATCCAAAGAAGCATGGCCAGTAGGGTGAGGGAGGTGATCCTGCCCCTCTGCTCCGCACTGTGAGGCTCCACCTGGAGTACTGCATCCAGATGTGGAGTCCTCAGTACAGGTGGGACATAGACATGATGGAGCGCGTCCAGAGAAGGGCCACAGAAATAATCCTTGGAATGGAACACCTCTCCTATGAGGAGAGGTGAGAGAGCTGGGGCTGTTCAGCCTGCAGAAGAGAAGGCTGCGAGGCAACCTCATAGTGGCCTTTCACTATCTAAAGGGGAGCTATAGGAAAGAAGGGGACAGACTCTTTAGCAGGGTGTGTTGTAAAAGAACAAGGGGAATTGGTTTCAAGCTCAAAGAGGGGAGATTTAGGTTAGATATAAGGAAAAAATCTTTTACAAGAAGGGTGGTGAGGCTGCCTAGTGTTGTGGTTGATGCCCCGTCCCTGGAGACTTTCAAGGTGAGGCTGGATCAGGCCCTGGTCAATCTGACCTAGGTGTGGTGTCCCAGTTCATTGCAGGGGAGTTGGACTAGATGGCCCTCAGAGGCCATCCAACTCTAAGGATTGTAAGATAAAGAGAAGAAAAACACTCTCAAGGATGAGAAAGCTGATGTTGAAAACATAAGAGACAGCTATTATTTTTAAAACACTGCTTTGTAATGAACGTCACTGGACTCGCTTCCTATTGCACAGCAGTCGTTGAGATTGGAGAACTTAGTGATGCTGTACCTGAGATATGAGGGTACAAAACAGAACGGTAACTTTGCAAGTAACTTTGCAAGGAATGTAGTAGTGATGACACCAGAGAAAGAAGTTTTCATCATTTCTTTCTGTCCACAGAGCATAGGAAAACAGTAATAGTAATTCAAGATTGACTAGCTCTTCCACAGCATTAATCTCTTAGCATCAGTTTTAGCTAATGACTTACTGTATTTAACACAGGTCTATCTAACAATGACACAACAACATTTTCTTTTCTAGTATATATTATCTGCCATTGAACTGTCAATTCAATCATCATACCACTGTAAGATGTACATCATGGAATGGGTGCCAAATTCCTACAGACTTACCTCTACAGCAGGGTAATAATTGTAATTCCAGTACCAGAATGTTTTTGGCAGGTATCCTCTGATTAAGAGATGTTCTGGAACAAAGGGATGAAAGGTTTCCCTACCATTGGTATCCCTAGAATCTCCTGCTTGTACATTAATGATCTCCATGCACTTTCCTAGTGCTAGGTCTTCAATAGAGGAACTATGAGAGCATTTGTTGGTTTTAAAAGCAGTAACAAATCTTTTCAGAGCTTCTTTGCTTAGAACATACCCCGCTCCTCCACTCATGTAGCCCTGTTTCACATAAGGCTTAAACCTTCTTCCAAAGTATATTGGTTGTTCGGGACTGTATTTTGAAAGAAGCCATCTTAAATTGTCCAATATAACATACGTATCATCATCTGCTTTCATGAACCAATCAGCATCATCAAAATAATGCTCATACACATACTGAAAAGCTTTTATAGTCTTCCAGTAAAGTTGGTCCCTTCCTTCTTTGGTTTCTAGGCCCACCGTTGGGAAGTCTTTATTTTCCTCAGAGCTCATAAAAAGTATCTTATTGCAACGTTGGGCCCAGGTGGCTTTAACATGTCTGGCTTTCTTCTCTAGATTTTGAGGTCCAGTCATGACCCAACAAAGTATTTTCACCTTCTGATAGAGTCCATCTGCAACATTTTTATTCTCATCTGAAAAAAAAAAAAAAAGAGGAAAATTCCCAAACATTAGATTTGACTGAGCATTAATACATACAGGAGAGCAAGCTCTCCCCAAACACTCTGTTTCTAAATCAGGAAATACATGCAGAGAAACAGGAGGCCATCGTCTTTATAGTGTTAGAAGATTAATGACAATTTAAAAAAAAAAAAAAAAAAAGAATATTTTTACCATTCACAATGAACACAGCAACTGCAAAAAAAAGGTCAGAAAACTTCTTATGTGTTATACAATTTTATGTTAACTAACAAAACCTAATAAATATTTCTAAAATACCAATGTGTTTCTGAAGGGAAATGTAGATGGCAAGACAGACATACTATAAAATCAACTTAAATCTTAGTTGTAAAATATCAGAAGTAGTAAGATAGGATACTATGAACCTAGTATTATTGTGTCAAACAATAGATATGTAATATAACACTTTCCAAGGTGCCAAAGCATGTTTCCCCTCAAAGAAACTTTCACTTGACACATACATAGTGATGTTAACTCACGTAAAAGAATATTCCACAGGTGGTGAGATTTGCACCACTGGTCCTAAAATATTACTGTTTAACCTTATCAAGAACAGAACAGTTTTCTTTGCAACAGTTTTCTACAACTACATGCAGAACATTTACAAACTTGTCTTACAAAGCTCACAGTTTAAGTACCTTTAGATAATAAATTACTTATTAACACCTTGTGAAGTAAATGCATTAGAGTGCAAGAATTTTTCTAATCTAAACTGCCCTACTTCAGATACTATCTGTATTTAGGACTGAGAATGAACTCATAATTAGATGGGTCAAATGTAAAAGTCTGCCTGAAATATCTGAATAGTCTACCTTCTTAAAAAAGAAAAATCAAACTTTAACAGAATTTCTCTGTTTCTAACTGAGAACAGCAATTAGTCTTGTGGAGTGCCATATAATCAGCAAGGCAAAGAGGGCCCAGTGATGCACCCATCCTCTTTTATTTTTTTCCTTTTAGCTTTATCTGAGAGGTTAGATCAGATGTTAGAAATGGTCCAGAACTATCCCCTTAAAGCTGAAAAGCAATTCAATCACATCTACAAAGCTAACAAATATAACTGCCTAGCAAAGGCTCCAAGGGGAAAGTGCAAAAATCACAAATGTGATGTAAACAAAGAAAATCAGCATTCAGTAGACCTCAAGAGAACAAAGTTATTTAGATGTAACCTGAACATTGGCAAACAGAAAGAAAATGATTCATACAAATACTTGGCAGTTTGTGGTGCATGAAAAGGATACTTATTATGTAATAAATCAGGTGCAACAAAATACCTCTATGCTGTCCAGAATCCGCATTGAAATTCATTTGTCCTTGCAACTGATTATTATCAGTATCTTCTGAGTGTTGACCATGTGGATCATTGTGAAGAATACGAGGTTGGGTCTCAACCTGTTCTTCTAGTATCATGCTAAACAGGAGATAGCATAGAAAAAATCCTATCGCAGATCCAAAACTGAAGGTCAGAAGGTTCATCAAAGACTTAGAAGAGGCCATTTCCCGAAGGTAATACACTGTTTAAAGCAAACAGAAAATACATTAAGACTAAAGCAGCTTAACACATAACTCAAATCTAACATACAGGAAGAAATCAAGGACAAAATACCTTAAAGCAGAAATCTCAGATCTAACTCTGATCCAGACCCCCTGGGCTTGTGTGGGAGTTTAAGTACAAGAGCAATGCAAATAGTTAGATAAAACATACAGACACACAGATTTAGGGCAAAAGGCCAGCTGCGTAATGTTTAGCTTAAAATTATAAAGGACAAGTAGAATATACGAGAGTGCCTGCGCATACAGAAAGCATTTTATTTAACCACACTGATACAGCATTTATACAAGAATACTTAAAGTGCAATATCTTAATTATAAAATGGTAATACATGTTCACTTCTCTTGGTCTTAAGAAAATTGTGCTTAAAAATGTAATAGCTACATCTTACAAAACTAAGAGACGATGATCCAAGGCAATCTACAGGTCAAGATACTGTGCAGTCATGAGATGGACTTGAACTCCTGCAGTTAGAATACTACAGGAGTTCTTAAACAGTTGTCAAATACAAGCAGACGCTGAAGACTTATAAAAGTAAAGCTATTCTAATCTCAAAGCAGGGCAGTTTTCCTTCCAATAAAGAAACACTCCCTTTTAGAAGGCATTTGGAAGAAGAGGAGAACAAAGCGTATCAGCCTCAAGGCCTTTCCTACATGTCAAAAACCATGTACTCCAGTCATGTAAAAACTAAGCTTTGGCCACACCCATGCTTCTCAAAAAGAAAAGGCCTTGGCTTAGCATTGTAATAACGTTAAACAAAGTCAAGATCTACACCTATGTAAAATGAGCTTTGTACATCCAAAACAATCATGAATTTATATATATTAAGCACCTGCAGACCAATTCCGGGCCATGGAGGCCTGAGGCATTTTCATCTTTGAAAGGGGTTGAGATGTGTTCAGATAATTTGTGACTAAGCTACAGAAACACAGGCAGTTAAATACATACTGGAGTCAAGCCAGAACCTTACAAACGAGCTGACGGCATTCCCTCCATTAGCATCATTCTTAACATCAAGGGGCAGAACCCAGTTTAGTTAGTGGGGAGCCAGAAAAAGGTTATGCAATGCGCAGAGCAACAGGACTGGATTTAGAAGGACCAGCGCTTCCTACACAATCAGCTGCTCTCCATGGATAAGGCAGGTGGGAGCAAGTGCTCAGACGTCCTGTCACAAGATCCTTCAGCCTCCCTGTGACATCGACATCTCTAAAGAGCAGAAAGAAAAACAACCACAAGAAAGGAGAACAGAGAACTACTGGTGTACAGAAGAGCTAGGGGAAGAGATCTCAGAATGCACACGGCCCAGACTGCAAAGGTGCGTCTGAGGTGAACAGACAGTAGTAAATGGAGAAATAAGTAGGGAAAGGAAAAGTTGCAGTGCTCCACGACACTGCAGTGAACCTGGCTAAAAGGGTATCTTCTCTTAACATCCTTATGCCGTGCAATTCAAGTTGTTTTGAATTCACCTCCAGCTCCCACTTTCCTAACACAGTGGGTCAGTCCCAAAATGAGACCTCCGTTCTGCACACTTTAAAGGTGGGACATTCCTCTAAAAAGGTTGTTGGATACTTGTCAATATTACAGCAAAAATGGTACTTCAAGTTGGTATTCTGCTGCCTGTAATGCATTTGATCTACATTATTACAACTGCAAACGTCAGTAGAGAAAAACACCACGATGCCCACAAATTCTAAGCTGATACTGCCACGTCTTACCAAGGGCCCCACGCACACAGCTGCCTCTAAGCAAAGGTATCGATGTTTGTCAAAGGCTGAATTCCTTCTGGAAATCACTGGTCAAAGAGCTGCTGCCACCAGCACAACCCATCCAGCCCGCAGCCACCTCCCTCACAGGCTGTGAAGGGCTTCTTGCAAAGAGGCAGCCCCACGCAAACTGCATGAATCACTCTGCAGCAACACCCACTCCAAACACCGGCTTCCTGCCCCTCTGACCTCTCTCTGGATCAGAAAACAGAGAGGACAGAAAGCAGGTGTGCCCGTTGGGCTGGGGCCCCCAGAAGCCAGCAGGCTGACTGCAGGGCATCTGGCCCCTGAGAGGGAAGAAGCTGCAACATGCGACAGGGCTATCTTTCCACACTGCCAGAAAAATGAAACAGAACTGGAAACACAACTTAAAGCACGGAAGAAAAACTAAGAAGTCGAAAGGCCGTACGAGATTCACATAATTACACTCGTGGCTGTTAAGGAGTTCTAACTCTCTAACATGAACAAGCACAACAGTTTTTAATCATATACTGTCATACGTAATGCATCTAGCTTTATTTCTGTGTCCTATATGCCATAAACTTTGAAAGAAAACCAAAGGACTTAAATCACTTGCCCTCCAACCCTGCCCTGGCCACAATTTAAGGAAAAGCCCACAAACACAAGCAGCCCATGACTCTGAAAAGTACTTACTGCACTACAAATATCTTTTTGTGCTTTAACTTGTCCCACGTATCACCACAAAGGTCTCTTCAGAACAGGTAATGTGCAAAGGGAGAGCGCCAGGATAAAACAATGCCGTTCTTCAGCATGTTTAAAAGGGGGGAAAATAATCCACGGATGCACACAAAGTAGCTGCAGAAGTTTCTAGTAGAAAAAAGTTGTTCCACTGTTCAATATTATTATGATGATATTATTATCAATATTATTATACAGTTTTCAATTTAAAATAATCTGCTCATCACCTGTCAATTTCATATGAACAAACTGGACCACGACACACACACATACATACCCATACGTTCATAAACTCCAACTGCAAACAGGACAGTACTTTTGTTTTTTAATAGTATGTTGATATTTGACACATGTAGCATCTTTTAACTTGCCAGCAGGAGTAACTGAAAGTGACAGCAGTTCTTATGATGACAAGCACTCCCACTCAGACTTCCTTGTTACCACTCCTTTCCAAAAAAGGACTTATTCAGGGGCGAGATACATGGAGAGGGAAAAGATAAGCGCAGAACATACTAGGTCACTAAAAGATCCCCATTTTTATTCCTGCTTCTATCTTCACTCCTCTTGACTTCAAAAAGAGATGCAATTTCAAAAGAAAGAAAAAAAAAACTATAACGATAAGCTTACGCTTGTGCTCCATTACTACATCATGACAGCTTAAACAAATCTCTTTATCTACTTACACGCTCATGTAAGTAGCCTTATTCACATCAGCCAACATGACAAATGTTTTAAAACTCTATCACAACTTAGCAGTCCTTGTAGATTGGGCTTCAAATTTATGCTCTGAGAACCAAAGATTCCTGCATCCTCAACTTGCAGAAAGAGTAACTTTCACCTGTTGGGTGCTGCTGGACCAGGCAGCCCAAGGGTGCTGCAGCTCCTTGTCCCAGGTACCGGCAGCAGCAAGGCTGAGGCTGGACTGCACACATGCACACACACCTCCTGCTGTTCCCTTCTCTGGCCAAGCGGAACGAAAGTCTGTGAGTGCTAAATGCAGGCGTACACACATCTCTACAGGAAACGGCCTTACCTACTCAATCTACCCAGGAAGTGTCGGTCTCCCCAGAGACCCCCTCCCATTGCTGGTTCAGCCTTTATCCAGACTCACAGTGCCAGCTCCCCACGGGTGCACCACAGATCCCCCACCAAACGGCCTCAGATGCTCAGCCTACCCAGTACCCAGCCACTGGATCCCTTTGTATCCATTCACCTCTCTCACACACATGCACCAATGGGCCTCCAAAACAATTCCCAAACCTCACATTCTCTCCTGATCTCTCTCACTGCCAGCTCAGAGATCCTCTCATCTCACTAGCATTGTGCCCACACCCAGCTGCACCCATACTTGGCCCCAGATCCCTTGTCCTACTCACCAGCCCAATGCTCACCAGCAATCACACACTGACAGACCTGCCAACATGCACACACTCTGCTCTCTCCAGGTCCCCAACCCAGCTGGTGGCTCTTAGACCCTCTCGCTCTCTCTCTCTCCAGTCACACAGGTCCCTACAGCTTATGGTACCACTCCTGTTGCTTGCACTGAGACTTCAATACGCACATATGAACACAGAGTCCCATCTTCCAGGAGAACAGTTAGATATGGAGCTTCATGAGAAAAGGGAATAGGCCACAGAAATCTGGCATAGAGTGTGACCAGACAAACACACTGACCAGTGTTTGTTCGCACGTGACTGGGCCTTTTTATCCTCTTTTCCATCTATTTTCCCATAGCTGTTGCTCTGCAAACCCTTCCTTTGCTCCCTCCCTTAAGCATCTGTAAGAAGCCCTATACAATCACAAGATGCTCATCTCCTGCATCCCATAAGACAACCCATGTTCTGCTGGCAGTTACCCCTCTCAACCCTGTAAGCTGTTCCAGAAAGCCTGTTGACGTGCTGTGTGTCACACCGTAGGCAATGGGGCCGATGGCTGCCCTGTGACAGGACAGAATCATTAATCTCTAATTCCTCTAATGAGATTCATGGTTCCCCCATGGTTCCACCACCACTGCTGTTGTGCCTCTGCGCTCCTTTGCGTTCCTGGTGATGTGCGTTTTACCACACGTTCTAGCATACTGCCCTCACTCTGCTAGCTGCTCATAATGAATAACTTATAATTAACACTTTGAATTAAATGCAGACCATAAAACTTTCTAATGTTGTTTCGAGAGGAAACACATTCAACAGTCAAAAATGAATCTGCCGTTTTGCAACTTACAGAATGCAGCAGAGGTCCAGATATTTTTGCACGTTTCATCCCTCTATCAATCATTCCATCATCACTTTTGCTTCAGATTTCACAAATTAACCATGAAAAACATGACTAGTACACATGCACAGCTGGCTCTTCCCTGCATCCCTTTACTTATGGAGTGAGGCCCCAGCACAAAGCAGAAGGCACGTGTCACAGAATATTCCAAGTTGGAAGGGACCCATAAGGATCATCGCGTCCAACCTCCAATGTCCTCTGAGAGCTGCACCATTAGCAATGAAATGGATCGCTACTACCGTGCCCGTAACAGCCAAGTAATGCAACAGGGCAATTAAAGCCAAAGCACAGAAGGCACAGTTAGCTGTACAACGCCAGTAAAGGCTTTCTGCTCCTTAAGTACCGCTGTTTCTAGAAGCTCTGTGCACACATCGCTGTTTGTAGCATGAAGCTGTACACCCACAAATGCTGCACCGAGGGCTGCTGCAGTTCCCTGTCAACCAAGCACAGATGACGTTTTTCACTCTCAAAACCATTTTGTTTAAAATTCTAACAGCGTAAGTATTTCTTCGGGGAGGTCCGTCTCCCTGCCCGAACCGCTCGGCTGCTCCCCCGGCCGCGGACAGCCAAAGCGGGGTGCCTGCTACAGGCGGCCCACAGCGACACGGAAGCGGCCGCAGACGGACGCGCGGCACAGGCGGCAGCGGGCTCCGGCAGCCCCGCAGCAACAGGTCACCCCCCGGCCCCGCTCCGCTCCGCCCCGCAGGCCGGCGGGC
>NC_034410.1:24345215-24419526 GCF_002078875.1 Numida meleagris | reverse complement strand
CCCCGCGGAAGGCGAGGCCGGCACCGCCCCGCCGCGCGCTGATTGGGCGGCGAGCGCCGGGGGAGGGCGTGGCCACCCGGGGCACGCGCATTTAACCCTTGGCGGTTTCCCTACCCTCTCGCGCGAGCGACAGCGGCGGGTGCTGCCCGTGGGGGTCACCAATACGCGCATCCACGAGGCGGCTGCCCCCGGCGTTGCGCTGCGGCCACGTCGGCGGCTGTGAGGGGCGGGCTAGGGACGGGGCCGCACGTCGCCGCAAGAGGGTAGCGGGGCAGAGCGGGGCGTTAGCTCCCCGCAGCACTCGAGGGTTTTTTTTTAAGCGATGCTTCCCTCCGCGCACATCCCCCTGACAGCGCGGCCCGGTTACCTTCCTCCCTCCGCTCGCAGCCCCTCGCTCCCGCGCCGTCGCCGGCCCGGAGCCTCCGCGCTGCGGAACTGCCATGAGGCGGCTGCACGGTTGCTAGGAGACCGAGCCCTCCGCAATCGCTCCTTATCGCCCTCTGCAAACGCCGCCTGCCTTCCCAGAGTCGATGACGTTGCGCTCTGGATATCTTTTCTGGGGAAATGCGTTAAGTATGATGACGGATTGTGGGTTTAGAAGGTGCTTGGCATTACAGTGTAACCAAGGGAAGCGTTTTGCAAGCAGCAGGAAGTTAATGGGGTTCAGCAGATAGGGATTATAGTTCCGTACAGGGCGGGGTGCAGCACCTGTCAGTGGGGTTCAGCGCAAACTGCTGCTTTGCCCTCCTGCAAATGGATGCATACCCGCTCTCCGAAACCGTCCGGCCCCAGGGTGTGCCCTTCCCTCGGCTCTTCTCCTGATGAGTCATTCGGCAGAGCTGCACAAGATGCAGCTTCTGTGCTGGCTGCAGAAGCTCCCGGTGCTCCGGGTCATAGTTCCAGTCCTGTCTCATCCCGCTGCTTAATGTGTCCTTGAAACAATAACCAGAAGTGAACGGTATCTCCTTGAGCAATTCTATCACAGGAGGGGCAAAGGTGAGGCGAGTACACTTGGTGGAAAAGTTTGCGTGTGCAGCATTAATAAATTCAACTATAAACTAGGAGGGCTGCTCTGAAAGTACTGCTTCCTGCAGTAGAGGTTGAACCTACCTGCTGTATTCCGTTACATTTTGTTCCCGCGTGACAGATGGCAGCAGAGGGCAGAATGATATCTAACATGGAAGTGTGGATGATGCAAAGATGTGGAAATGAATTCCTCCATGTGGAAAAAATGTCACCCACTGACATTCATTGACACTTGCTGAACGTTTATGGAGCCCCAACAGTGGATGTGAGCACAGTGAGGCAGTAGGTGGTGTGTTTCAGCAGTGGTGATGGCGAAGTGAAAGATAAGCCATGTTCAGGACAGCCATGAAGGTGGGTATGATCACAGCATGCAGGCTCATGTTTATCACTGGTGAAAATGCAGAGCTGATGGTGGTGACTTATGTTGAAAAAACAGTGTTTTGTAGCTGAGAAGTTGCACCATCAAACAGTGTCACTGTGCTCTTTGTATCTGTTGTAGTTTGCATGGAAATAAATAGGTGTTACTTTTGGAGTGACCTACATATAACAAAGGCAATGGAATTGGCGAAGGCAGTAGATGAGGTAGAGGTGTCTTTGTCTCCTCGTTTCCTCCTTTTTTTTGCCACATCAGATTCTGATTGGAGTTCTGTCCATCCATGTCCGTGGTGCACCTTAACATTTTGAAATAGGTAAAGTTTTCAAAATGTCTCATATTACAGATATTTAATACCATGGAGTTGAATGCCAGACTTCATTTTGCTTGGCTAACCCGAAAGTCTGGTTTTGCACCATGGGAGTACTACTGCCAAGGATCATGGCCTATGTGTATCACATACGTATATATGAAGTGCTACACTTTTTCACATTGACTTGTTTACTAAGTTATCTTATTCTTAGGCTTGTTTGAAAGGAGAATTTCAAAGAACAAAGGTGGAACGTGCTGTAATTTAACGAAGGTCAGATATGGTGTGACTATTATATTGGTGCGCACACAATGTTTGCTTCAACAAATGGCAGGGGGTTGGCCACTGCATAATGGCTATTTCACATTGAATGCAGAGATTTGCATATCACACACAGAAGCAGGTGTTTTTTCCCCCAGATACTGGTGAGCAGCCTCAGCTTGGAGTTATGGAACATGCGGAGCTCTGCTGCCTCTAAGGAGGTGCCTTGCATGTGCAACAGTAGCAAACACCTCTACAAACCTTCAGTTGAGCCACAACAAAGTGTGATGCTGGGTGGCTGTGTGGGGGGAAAAGCTATTCCCTCTGTTTGGGAGGGAAAGGGGAGAAGGCCTGGTGCCTCATCATGGTCCTGTTCTTATAAACGTGCTGCCTCTTTGTCCTCTGCTCCTGATAAAACCTACGGCGATGGGGGACATACTGGTACCGTGGGAATATAACAGTATTATGGGATTCACATCACTTCCCTTCTGGCATGCTGGGGTAAATGTGGTTGAGAAAGAATGAGAGGGAAATTGATGTTTAGTAATTTGATTTACAGGGAAATTAGCCACTTCATATCATTATGTAAGAAATGAGGGAAAGAGTGAGGAATTTCCCCACCCAGATAAACACAAGACTGTTTCCTTTAAGCTTCCAAAAGGTGACAGGGCAAAGGCAGGCTAAGAGGCCCTCTGTCACTTCACACATTGCTCAGTAGTTCTTCAGGAGCTACCTGGCTGAGCATTTTCACTCCAGAGCCCTTTGAGGAGTACTTTAGAGTAAGTATCTACTCTAACAGCTACAGATCAGCTGCTTAACTCTGCACGTCCTTGTGCAGGAGTCTGAGAAGACGGGTGTCTATGTAGGTTGTTCTGAAAGTAATACTTTTTTTTTTATTTCCATGGAAGCTGTAACAGATACAAAGGGCACAATAATGCTATCTGATAGATTAACTTCTCAGCTATTAAAAAAAAAAAAAACAACACCACCACTGTTTTTCAATATAGTCACCACTATTGCCTATGCATTTTTGTATGTGATGGAAAAAGAGCCTACATGCTGCACTCATAAAAATCTGCAGCAGCAGAGGTGACTCACTGTTTCACTGCTATGATGGTGTTGCTAGGAAAATGTTGCCCATGCAGGCCATCTTTAGTCAGTCTGAACAGATGACAGTCAGAAGGTGCCAAATCTGGACTACATGGTGGGTGTGGTAGGACAGTCCAGCCAAGTTTGGCAGTGTGCTCCATGGTCTTCAAAGTGGTAGGGGCCCTGTCATTAACATGTTGCAAGAGAAGGGCTGTCTTCTTCTCTAGCCTGACTCTTGAGCTTAGTCAACGTTGTGATGTAGTGGTCAGAGTCAATGGTTTTTCCAAGTTCCAGGAAATCCAGAAGGATTGCTCCTTTCCTACCCCAAAAAAACAGTGCACATCATTTCACCAACTGAGGGCTTCATCCTGAGCTTTTTATTCAATGGGAAAATCACATCGCCACTCCCTTGACTGTTGTTTTGACTCCAGCTCGTAGCAGTGACACCATGTCTCGTCACTGGTAATGATGTGACCCAGGAAAATGTCACCTTCAACCTCGTGTTGGTTCAGTAGGTCCTGACAAACTTGTATATGGTGTTCTTTCTTTCCCTGTGTGAGCATTCATGGGACTCACCTGGTGCAAACTTTGGGGTATTCCAACATGGCCACAACCGTTTCCAACACACTGAAGCCAATATTCAGCTCTGTACACAGCTCCCTGGTCACAATCCATTGATTCATATGGTCTATCTGATAGACATGCTCTTCGTTTTGTGGTGTGACAGCTGTGCATGGATGTCTGGAACAGGGCTTGTCTTTCACATTGCTGTCTCCACTGCTGAAATGCATCATCCACCACCTCACTGTGCCAAAATCCACTGTTTGCTCTCCTTAAACATTCAGCAAACATCAATGAATGTCAATGGGTGATATTTTATCTGCATGGAGGAATTCAGTTCCACCCCTTTGCTTCATACACACTTCCATGTTAGACACCGTTTTGTCAGACTGCCCCTCTGCTGCCATCCGTCTCACGACAACAAAATGTGAAGGAAGATTAGTGGGAAGGTTCAACTTCTATGCCATACCACCAACATTCACCTCTGATGTTGTGGGCCTACATAATAACATAGGAGGCACTGCTTTCAAAGCAGCCCTTGTAATTAAGAGAAATGACCGAAAGTTAATGTAGAAGACAAAATGTTGTTGTGATTCAGCAAGTCAATACTGAATATATATTTAGTTAGATATCTAAGGCAAAACTGTGATTTCCTTCTGCAGTCTACTTTCTGCATGTTAATGGCTGGCACGGAACCATCTTTAATAGGTCAAATTCTACATACTTCCATGGACAGCTGTTTTTTTTATGATTTGCTCAATTATAAATGGTCTTCTCTTGAATTAATTTATGCCACTACTTTTATGAATCATCATCAAAGACCATGGAAATATATATGAATTAGTAATTTCCACATTTTTTTAACTGCAAGCTACTTTTTTGTTCTCCTCTCATTTTGGTCAAAGAGATTACCATATTAATTGTTATATTTTATTTGCTTAATACTATTTTTAAAGAAATCCCATTATCTTTCAGACTCAGTGAGACCATTCTTCTCTAAAGAACTTATTATCCGTTCTTCGTGAGCATGTGAACGCACGAATTGCAGTTGCTGGCAAGTCAGACTAGCTGAAGTACATGTATAATTTATGCCTACACTAAATCCTAGAGCAAAACAAAGGCCTTCAGGAAAGCAAACAGTTTCAATTTATCACTATGACCTTCACCTGCTTAACTTGGGAAGGCACACACTTATTTGGTGCTAGGTCCATATAATCCGTATGGTGCTAGAACCACATACAGAGTTGTAAAACTAACTTACCTTATTTACCGTCATCTATTTGAGAAAAGTGGATTATAATACAATAAAGAAGAGGATTATCTGTGCTTAAATTTATTACCCCCTTCCTCTTTTACCTGAAGAAACACCTGTTGGCTTTAAGTCTGACCTCCTATTATGATCAGGAACTTCACTCACTGTATTTGTTGCACAAACAATGGAATTGCCATGCAATAGTACACCTCACTGATCTGTAAAGTTAGAAGTACTGTCTGCATTTAAACAATGTACAAGCTCTGCATTGCTATCTGTGTTAATTAGATGTGCTTTAAACACATAATTAACTAAAAACAATCCACTGTGTGCAGCGTTTGCAAAAACCTTGAATAATACACTTTGAGTGGCAGAATTAAAAAATAATTCCTGAATCTTGCTGATATTTTACAGAGCATTTTAAAGAATGTGAGGTAAAGGCATTTTGTTCATTACCAAAATTAAAGAATGTTAAATATCTTTATATTTTGATTGTAAGTATCAGACAAATTGCAATATGCTCTCATCCTGAACATTCTACAAGGAAAGCATTTCCCACAGTGTTCCTGTCCTGCTTAGACACCTGCCCCAAAGCCCACTTCAGAATGCCTTGGGCTATACCTATATGAGACAGAGCCAGGAACCATAACTATTTTGAGACATTTTTCAGTCAAAATAAGCTGATGCAGCCCAGCGGCATGACATTCACTTATCACAAAACTGAGAAAATGGCATTCATCTTCAGTGCTGTGGTATGTGGTAGGAAGGCATGCAGGAGCACCGAAGGGTTATGAAGTCTGTTAGGATTCCCTTGGATGAATGGAGTGAAACTTCAGTCTTGTCCATAGTGCTCTTGAGAAGTAGCTCTTGGCAGGTATTAATCCGTAATCCATGCCCAGAGATTTTCTCAAGGAATGCTACTTGGTATGGACATAAATCACACTGACAGGTGTGCTGATAATTAGTCAGGCTGCCATAACAAAATGTACTTTCTGGCCCTGCTTTGTTTGTAGAAATGGCCTTGATAAACCAACTTCGGCACTTAAGAAAAATGCATCTCTTTTTATTCTTGTTACTGATATATTTCTGCACAGATAAGAAAATTTCCATTTATTCTACATCTACGTGCAAGTTAAAAGGTAGCCAGTGCAAATACTTTCTCTGTCAAATCCTACAGAAATCACACATCAAAGGTCCCAACCAAAAGAGGTACATTTCAGAATGGCTTGAAGTGTAGCCAGCACTTGTGGGTACATTCTTTTGTTTGCCTGTCTCATTCCTGTTCCTGGTGAAAGCAAAAAGGTTCCGTGGGTGGTTGCCAGAGATTCAAGCATCAATATCATACATTTGTGTTAGGGTGAGAGCTGACAGAATAAGTTTCCTTATTTTTCTTTAGAAAACAGAATAATACAAAGTTTAATAAAAATGTTGGAATTCATACTGGAAATTAAGCTTTTGTATTAGTAGAAATACATTATTATCTGAAATATCTGTGATGAGAAATGAGGTACAAATTAGCACGCAGAATAAAGTTTCCTCCTACTTTCCAATCATTAACTGTTCACTTCTTTTGGTCCTTTTGAACTGATACTGCATTTTCAGTTCCTTCAGAATCAGTTTTCTTCTCTTTTGATTTGTCTCTTGTTGGTTGTTTTCTCATCTATTCAGGAAGAATTATCTTTCTTCCACATTTTCTTTTCTTTACATGTAAAGAAACAAGGCTATTTTTACAAAGTCTGTTGTTAAGAGTTTCTAGCTATGGAAGAACAGGGAGGAGAGACATGCCATTTTACTATTTGTATAATACTAATAACAAAATTTACCTCTGTACAGCATTCAGAATTAATTCCTAGGAAAAAAAGCAGAGTAAGTAGCTATAATAAAGAAACAAAGCAAACATTTGAAGGGTTTGCTACTATTTGATTTAACAGATTAGTAAGAAGGCACCACATACTCACTGTGCAGTAAGCTGTTATTTCAGCGTGTACTTATGTGAGAAAACAGGAAGCAAATGACAATCTCTATTTTTTTTCATTTAAAGAAAATAATTGGCTTAGTGTATGTGTTAGTGCAGTTGTTTGTTTTCTACACTGCATTTTCTACACTGCATTTGCTAGTCTACTTCTTTCACCGAAGACCTTTGCTGTATTTGTTCTTCACCTGAATTTCTGAGTTGCAACACTGAGACGATTTCTCATTTTGAGGCAATAGCACTATCTAGTGATGGGAAAGTGCAGCTGCATTCCTATGTTTTAGACTACTTTAGTTTCTCAGCCTTTTATAAACTGAATGACGATTTTACCTTCCTTTAAAAAAATGACCCTCGTGCAGTATTCAATAATTGTCATTCTTCCCTCTCTGTTGTTCTTTATTATATTTAGGAGGGCAAATATGTGCATTCAAGCATATTTCACTGGACGCTTTTGATATTTTCCAGTCTCAACATGAAATACAATGCTTTATAAGATTAAAGCTGCACCACTGATGAGTGTGAAAATGACTTTGTTAGAACCAAGTCAAGTAATTCCAAATGAAAAATATATTCCAATGTGCTTTAAGACTGTTATATATGGTCCAACATGGGTTTTGCTGTTATAAATTTACACCAGCTATCCATGGCTCTTACAGTGGAATTTAGTTGTATTCTAGATGAATAGGATCCTGTTTGTATTAAAACATCTGCTGAATTGGGCAAAATATCACAATGGGTGATCCATGGTGAAAAAGTGAACTGAAGATTGCAATTTGCCATTAATCCCGCTACACTGACTACATCTGTTAGTTTAAAGGCTAATTCAGCTGACACCTGATCTTTTGTACTGTATGAAAAAGAACCAGAATTTAAACTAGTTCTACCACTATGACTAAAAACTCAAGAGAATTATTCTGCTTTACGTTACGCAATTAGCATCAGAAGACTAATTTTTCTGTCTTGTTTTGCAAGTTGTTAAAAAAGCATACGTAATAGTTCTTTGGTGTGGGGGTTTCTTCCCCTCCCCCCAGAGACGAGAGCATAAATTACACTGGATTTCTTCTCATTAGCCAAGACCACTATTCAGTTAAAGTCAGCAACGTTTCATTCCTCTGTGGTCTTGAGCCTCCTCACAAAAGACCCATTGGTATGCCATATGCCATGCCTGCAATGTGCACTGCATGGCCAGTAGCTCTTTCAACAACCTTTTCTTGTCTGTGCTAAGAAACATGGGGGATAATGGAAGGACTTGGGACATTAGAAAGGATGCTGCAGCAGTGTAAAATGCTTAGTCTTTTGTGTAGGCAGTAACAAATCATCTTACTTCGTGTTTTCTTTTCCTGCTGCACTAGACATGCCTTCCTAGCGCGTTACTGAAGATCTGAATGCCCCACTCTAGAAAAGATATTCTTTTAACACTTCAGTGCTGTGACCTCTTAACTCTGAGGTCAGAGCAAGTCTTATTTGTTTTGAAGCTTAACATAATTAAGCAGAAAGAAAAGAAAAAGGATTAAATGAGAGAGACTATAGCAAAAGGAACTCCCAGTGGAAGAGACAACTACTTTTTATACCAAGAGAGAGAGGATTTTGTCTGGAGGACAGACAAATAGTCTGCATGCCCTTTAAATGTCTCCAAAGGATGAAAAGAGAACACAAAAGAAGAAAAACAGATATATGCAAAATTATAGGAGGAAACAGCCCCGCTGTAGGTTGGTAAGTTCTTTAGAAGCTGCAAGCACAAAGATCTCTGACATGGGGTGCAATTCCACTGGGTAAAAGGTAGACCGAGTGATACAAATGTGAGCCTATCTAGTTAGCACATCATGTTACTGTTCTCCTGAGGAAGGAAAACCAAATTAGGAAAAGGGCTTTGCTCTCTGCCTACACATATCCCTGACATATAATAGTGCATTTCAAATGTGAGAGGTATTATCAGGACGCCTGGCACCACAGATATCACCTAGTAAATGTACATGTATCAAACTGCACATTTTTCTATTTGTAAAGTATGAGATATGTTATCTATGCCAACCCATGCAGTTGTGGAGGAACTGATCTCCAGCTTCCATTGGGTCCAGCCCATCACTAATTTCTTCCAATATGTAATAGACTGGCGAGACTGTCATGGTACGAGGATGTTTCCATTGGCTCCATTATCAGAAATAGCCTTCTGTTTTCAAGCTCCTGTCCTAGAGTGTATACTAGGCTGCTGCCAGGAAGAGCATTTGCTGTTTGCCACTTGGTTCTCCCTGCCCCAAGGATGGCATCATGTTCTTGTCACAGTGTGCACTCAGGAACAGGAAATGTCTGTAGTACACAGACTTCAACACCAAAGTAATTTGTGGATGCTCACAAATACAAATCATAGTAGCATATTCCATTCAGGTGGGCCTATGATGATGTGTGGTGATGTGTTGTTGCAGCAAATATGTGAAGGAAAAATTTCAAGCTGGAAAATAGAAGATTCTTGGAGATTCCTGCCCAGCTTACATCATGAACATCCAGTCCCTGAGAGTTGAAAAAAGGAAAACTCAAGGCATCTGGAAACGGCCTATTCCCATGACTCCATTACTACATCAGTTAGGATTGGGGATGAAAAAAGATATTGCTGTTGCAATTCATGATGTGTAAGGCTAAATAGAGGGCAGTCAGCCCATGCTAAAAATGGATATTGGATGCAGAGAAAGTCATAAGGGTGTGGGCAAGACACATATCCCTCTACTCCCCACAGCCAAATCCCTCTACTCCCCACAGCCAAATCCCTCAAATTGTCCATAAATATCCAGTGGCTCCCAGTAATGCCTCTCTGTGGCTTGCTCCTCTGCTTCTACATTGTACTCATCTGTTCACTTCCACCTTTCATTTACTCATTTACCTCTTACCTTCAATGAAACCTCTTTGCCTTTCATGTCAGTTGTCCCATACCTCCAGTACAATGATTTCATAATCTGCAATACAACCATGTTTTTCATTGCCTGACATCACCCATGAGCAGCAAAAGTCTTAAAAAAATGAAACAGAACAAAAGCAGCACTAGTTCCCTCTCACAAGAAAGACATAAGCTACCATTTGAACATTAACAACTGTATTTCTCACCCCTCTCCATCACTGATTTTTAAGTCATCATTCATGGCCCAACACTTTTAAAAGTTCTTTCTAGACTTATGACTGAGGAGATGCCTTGTTTTTGAGGCAAGAGGCCTCAGCCACTGCTCCAGGACAGTCACATTAAGCCCAAGCAGAGAAGGGGACATAGAGAAATCACCTTGTTCTTCCCTGACAATATATTCCTGTGTTCTCTGGATGTTGGTCCTAGAATGCCATACTGAAGAGGTATCAGAAGGTTGACTAAATCTTCCCAAAATCTTCCAAGCAGGCCCAATACTTCCACCTGGATACACCGAGGACTGCAACACACCTGACTAACCAGACTTCTGTCTTAACATTCAGTTTACTGTAGCTTTATTAGAACTCAATATGATCCAAATATTGACCAGCATCCACAATTCAGGCCCATCTCTAAGGGGGTTGATCACAAGTGGAAATCTGCAGAGAATAGCAGCCATCAAAGGCCAGTCTAAGCTTGGCAAGCATCAGAATAAGAAGGAATATAGGTCTGAGTCTGCTTGCAAAGAGTATACAAAGAAGGCTGTGGTCTTGGCATACAGAAATGGGAAAGTTGGAATACTTCTGAAAGTTGCTTCAGGGAAGTAGTCGAGAAGACAATGCTTTGGAGAAATTACTGCCCATGACAGTGTCTGCAGAAGGGGAAAAACTGAAGGATGGCTGAGAAGAGCAGAGCTGTGGGGCTGAGGCATAATTACATGTGATGCTGTATAGAGACACAATAAAAGCAAAGGTTGGATGCTGAAGAACAACATTTAATGTAAAGGGATTGTAAAGGGCTACTTGACAACAGCAAAGGCTAGAAAAGGACAGAGACATACCATGTATCACCTGTGCTACTGTAACTAGTGAGCAGTGAAATTGCCAGTGTCTAAAAATATATTATGTCTGGTATTTCTCCCATTAGTCCTACATTTAATACCATAAACTTCATTAAAACGGAGGATTAAACAAGCAAGATGTACTAAAATGCACCAGCTAGCTCCAGTTTTAAAAAAGGGTAGTAAAAGGTAGGATAAATAAGTGGCTGTTACCCAGTGTGCCCAAGGGACGCATTAATGTGGACTTGGGCAGCTTTGCTGACTGTGCTTGCCCAGCATTTATTCCTGCAATTTGCTTCTCACCTCCCTGCTCTGCTTTCTTTATGAGAAGACTCTCATTTCCCCAAATACTTTTGGATTCACTGTTCACTATTATAAAACACTGTATGAGATCCCGTTATGAACCAGAATTACCCATAAAATACAGCAACTTAAGGCTAACCGGGCTTATCCAGAGATCTTCTCTTTGTGGGTAGAAAAGAAGGAAAAGAGGTAATGAAAAGCTATTAACAAAAGACCCTGACAAAGAGCAAACAGCAACAAAAACCACAGAACCAACAACTCTAAGTTAATGCACTGTTATTTCTTGTACATTTTCAAAATGTAGTTCGTAACATTTAGATCTCTGGAAAAAAAACCCAACAGGAGGCAGCATGAGGTGCTCCCCAGCAGAACCAGTGTTAGCATGATGTAAGCGGTGACTTGACGTGCCATGGCTCATGCTTTCACTGTGCTTGTCCAGGTTGTGCAAAGCTGCTGAGAACTGCACATCTGGCACCTGCACAGTTGGCCCTGGCAGAGCTGTGACTTTGGGCAATCTGTTAGCTTTAGGTGTAGGCGAGGCTGTGCTGAGCAGTAGCTTCCTACCTCTATTCATGATCAGTTCAGGAGGCACTTCTCATGCATACAATACTACAACATGCTTTTCTTTCTAAAATCTAAAAAAATAACTTTTTATAGAGTTCTCCATGATCTGAAGAACTTTATGCACAGCACTGCAGTTTTAAACCAAATCAGCTAAAGCAAGTGATGAACTGGCACTGCATGTAATGTAGATGACTACTAATGGTCTTCTTGGAAGTATGTGTGGAGTATAAAGGTTTATCTTTAGCACTTTTCTTTCTAGTTTTCTAAGCAGAATTAATTCACTTTCGCATTTTCAAAGGGAAAAAGGCAAAACTGTCCAATAATGAAGTTCACATAGGCATCAAAATCCCTTTACCCATCGCATCTGTAAGTTTCCCAAGATAAGCTCCTCAGTAAACACTCCAGAAGGTATCAACCTTGTAAGTGCTCTCTTTTCCAAACAAAATAACACAGCTGTAAGAAGCATCATTATGGTTGAAAAAGACCTCTAAGATCACCTAGTTCAGCCACCAACCCATGCCCACTGACCATATCCCTCAGTGCCACACCTACACACTTCTTGAACACCTCCAGGGACGGTGATGCCACCACCTCCCTGGACAGCCTGTTCCAGTGCCTCACTGCTCTTTCTGAGAAGAATTTTTTCCTCATATCCAGCCCAAACCTCCCCTGCCACAACATAACACCATTCCTTCTTGTCCTATCACTGTTACCTGGGAGAAGAGGCCGACCCCCACCTCACTACAACCTCCCTTCAGGCAGTTGTAGGAAGTGATAAGGTCTCCCCTGAGCTTCCTCTTCTACAGGCTAAACAACCCCAGTTCCCTCAGCCACTCTCCATAAGACTTGTGCTCCAGACCCCTCACAGCTCTATTGCTCTTCTCTGCACACGCTCCAGGGCCTGCATGTTTTTCTTGCAGTGAGGGGCCCGAAACTGAACACAGTAAGGTAACCCCATGGAGGAGTTCTGATGGCTACAGATCACCCTCACGAACCACCCTGTGTACCTAAGGAATCCCACATCGCCTAGAGGTTTGTGTTTTTCCTTAAAGTGGCCTGAGAGAGCTGGCACGCTCCAGACTTCTGGACCTAAGGGGCAGCCCTCGGCCTGGTGCTCCCAGAGGGAGCTAGCCTCGACCAGCCCGCACCAGGTGCCGAGCCCCGGCCCGCTCCAGGCCCAGCCCAGCGGCGGGGCGGGTGCCGCATGATGAAACCTGCCCGCGGGTTTCAGCAGGCGGCAGGGGAGGAGCTCGACTGCCGCTCGCTGCCTGGCAGCGGGCACGGCCGCTTCCTTCTCTGCCCGGCGCAGCGTGGACAGCGACTCTCCCTGCAGGCGGCCGGCACTGGGTAGGAACTCGGGCTGTGGCCGGGCGGCCGTGGGACCCGGCGGGCTACACGGCCGCTCCGCTGCTCCTTCCGGGCCCTCGTCCGCAGCTGTTCCTCAGCCAGGCGGGAGCTGCACGGGGCCGCAGAGGAAGGGGCGGCCGAGGCCCGCTGCCGAGGGGGCTGTGGGGAGGAGCACGAGGTCCTGGTGTGCAGGGGGGTCAGGTGTGATCGCCTGGGGGGGGGTGAGGGGCGAGCCGTCGCGTGTTTCTCGCCGTTTAGCAATATGGAAGAGCTGAAGACCCTGGGGGAGGGGCAGCCTGATGCACGGCATGGGGGAGGAGTGCACAGGTACGGCTTATTTCCCTGCTGTTGCCTTCTCCCACCTGCTGTGGTCTGGCTGGTGGGTTGGAGGTGATGGGGAAGCTCTCTGAAGGCACTCAGGGGGAGTGAACGCCCATGTCTTCCCTGCTGCTTACAGCAGCGCTTCTGGCAGAGTTCGGCCGTCCCACCCTCTGACTGCGGGGCTTCCACTTACCTTCCCAGCGGGCTCGCCCCTCAGCGTGCTGAGGTCGGACCCGGTTCCCTGGCATGGCCCCAGCCCCCTGCCCGGCCACTGAGAATGGGGCCCTGGGGAGGAAGGCTCTCGAGCCCCGAGGAAGAGCTGGGTGTGTGCACGTGCTGTTGGCTGAGAGTATGGAAAAATTGATTTCCCAGGTAGCGTAACTGAGTAAACAGCTGATCTGTACCTAAATGCAAGGAGAAGTGCTGGGATTAATTCTGTTCCTAGCTATGAAGTTGCCTTCATGCCTTGGTACCTACAGTAGCAGAAGAGCAGCTCTCATCTGCAAGAATGGAAAGCATCTGTTGGTGTGATGTTACTTCAGCAGATCGTACCTCATACCCAGCTTTATGCTGCATGAAAAACAACCTATGGATAAGTTTAAACTGAATTTCTTGAGCTGGACAAGGGTTGCTTATCATATGTGCATGCTGTTTTGTCTTGTGGTAATAAAGTCTGCTACTCTCTTCATCACTTACCTTTATTGTCCAGCAATTGTTAGCCTACTTTTTTTATTTATCAGCATTTTGTATCTATGCTTTCCAGCATATAGGTTATTTCTTGCATATAGGTCAGGTTGGTGGTTGATGACTTAATGATCTAGAAGGTTTACTTCAACGTAGTTGGTTCTGTGTTTTTATTGAATATGTTTTCCATTTTTAGATAACTCAACAGCTTCACAATGTGCGGTATCTGGGCCCTGTTTGGAAGTGATGAATGCCTTTCTGTCCAGTGTCTGAGTGCCATGAAGATAGCACACAGAGGTCCTGATGCATTTCGTTTTGAGAATGTCAATGGATTCACCAACTGTTGTTTTGGTTTCCACCGCCTTGCGGTTGTTGACCAGCTGTATGGCATGCAGCCCATCCGAGTGAAGAAGTTCCCTTATTTGTGGCTGTGTTACAATGGAGAAATCTACAATTTCAAACAGGTAAGTGTATGGGTTGTAGAATCATAGAATATCTTGAGCTCAGATATCATCGAGTCAGTGGGACTCCACACAGGACCGCCTAAAATCATATCCTGTGCCTGAGAGCATTGTCCATATGGTCTGTATATTGCTGCTGAACTTTGTGTGCCAGTACTGAGATGTGTTGCTTGTAAAGGGAAGTGATTCAGATCATCCAAATTTAAAGTATAAAGCAGCTTACAATTTTTGACTGATTCTGAATCATACTGCAACTAAATGCTTAAAATGGATCAGAAATTGGGCATGGTAGTATCAGAAATGTATGAATAATCTAAAGCATCTTATATTCCTAACACATAGCAGTTTTGAAGTCAGGCTACTGTCAGCGATGACATTGGGAATTTGGCTGAATAGGAAAGGGACTAGTATTATTTTATCTCTTAAGTACCTGGCTTTGAAAGGTAGGATGTACATACAGCAGGGCAATGTATATGTGAAGGGCGTTGTATCAGGAGACTGTAGTATTTGTTGTGTTTTGCATTGCATTTTTTTCTTTTGCTGTGAGAATATGAATTACTCTGTCATGTTACTCACAGAAACCTAAGGGGAATTTAATTATGTAAAACTTCATGTTCTGTCAGCTGGAACTTGCTCAGTTGTTTTCCGTACCTTGGTTAAGTGCCTTCTTTCTTCATAAAGAATATTTTTTTTTTTCTTACCTACAAAAGAATCATTGGTGAAACAGTTATGTTATTTAGGGCAATGCTTTAGTTATTTTAATATTTAATCTGTTTCAGCCGAACCTTTGTCCCATGAGTAGCAATTAAAACCAAAGAACATAAGCTAAAATACAAAAGCATTGATTATATGGGGTTTCCTCACTTTCTAGTGTTTTACTGAAACTTCCACCACCCCTCATCTTCTCCCTCGGGTGTCTGGAAGATGTTGAAAGGCCTTTAGAGGTAACACCAGAAGAACATGAAGTATGCTTGACCTTAATGCAGTCTTCTGTTGTCTTCTGTTTCTGGTCCTATTTTGAGTTGGATTTTTAGAACCAGTGGCTGCCTCCTTCTGCCATTTCTCTGTGGGAGATGTGCTTCTTAAAGCCAAGGTTGTGTGCCTGCAGTTTTATTTCTCCAAACAGAAGTGCTTCCCTGAAAACTGGCCATAATGCACATTGCTTGAGTTTACAGAATTAATCTGCATTGGCTCTGAGATGATCGTGGATCATATTTTGAGCACAATAGTATAACTTCCTTCTTTGGTGGAAATGTTTACGTAACTTTATACTCTTATTTAACAAAACCATTAGTTTTCTTATTAAACAATTACCTTACTGGTAATTGGTTGGTTTTTTAAATTCAATTATTAAACAGTGTTTGCAACTGTTTATTTGTCTGTTTCTTAGTTGCAGAAGCAGTTTGGATTTGAATATCAAACACTGGTGGATGGTGAGGTTATCCTTCATCTTTACAACAGAGGAGGAATAGAACAAACAGCATCCATGCTGGATGGTGTATTTGCTTTCATTCTTCTGGACACAGCAAACAGAAAAGTGTTTCTGGCAAGAGACACTTACGGAGTCAGACCACTGTTTAAGGTGCTGACTGATGATGGATTTTTGGGTGTCTGTTCTGAGGCAAAAGGTAAAATAGTTGTGTTGAGCATCTAGTATTAAGACTCTTCTAAGTGAGCTGTAAGTTCAGTAATAAAGAAGTAATGTTAGTAGTATGAAATCTATGCATCATTTAAAAAACAAACAAAAAGCAAAAAAAAAAGAACACTAACCTTTGAAAATGTTTGTCTTTAAAATCCTTAAAGTAACTTTGATTTTACAGTTCTTTGTTTCTAATACAGTATTAGTATTGAGCCCAAGATATTTAAGTTACCCCAAAGTTGAGTGTAGTATATAGAGAAAGGCTAGATTAATGCTTCAGTAAATGACATTAGAATTTGTTCCTGGCATTCAATGGGAAATAATGCCACAAGAACTTAGAATCTGTATAAGCCAAAAATTTTAAAACCCTACTGATATTTCCTGTAGCTTTGAATAATTTTTTAATGGATGCTTATTTTATAAGATGATGGTTTTTTTTCCTTTGTGAAGACACTTTCACTATTTTTTTATTTATTTGTAAGTAACTCTCTCTAGTCTCAACACTTGCATAAACAGTTGAGTGAGGTTTACCTTAAATAATCTAGGTTAAACTATCACTTTTTAAAAAAAAAATTTTTCTCCTGTTTTAACTATAGGACTTATCAACTTGAAGCATTCAACATCCTTATTTCCTAAAGTGGAACCATTTCTTCCGGGTCATTATGAAGTGCTGGATTTGAAGCCTTCTGGCAAGGTTGCATCAGTAGAAGTAGTAAAGTTTCATAGCTATAAAGATGAACCACTCCATGCTGCTTGTGATACAGTGGAAAATCTGCCTTCAGGTAGTACAGCAAAGCATTTCCTATTAATTCTGATTAAAAAGTGGGAATAAAATCATAATATTTGAATATGAAACTTGTGTTGTTTGTTTCTTACAAAGTGGTGTTTTTAAAAGGTGGAAAGAATTTTAATAACCTACGAACTTGAGAATCATTTTGTAGGTAGTTATATTCAAAGATATATGAACTTGCATGCCCTTATTATCAAAGGAAACTCTGACAAATGTATATATACATATATATTTCCCCCTAATCACATAATGCAACGAAGTGTAAGTAACACTAACGTTTTTCTTCTGGTTTTGTCTTCTTTTTCCTGGACAGGCTTTGATCTTGAAACAGTGAAAAGCAACATCCGTGTTCTGTTTGAGAATGCTGTTAGAAAGCGTTTGATGGCTCACAGAAGGATTGGTTGTCTTTTGTCAGGTAAGTAGCAAGAATCGCAATGATTCTGGGTCTTCTCTCACTTCCCAGCCATCATCTACCAGTTAAAAGAAAGGATACTAACTGTTCTGCTGTGACGTGCCTGAAGTGATCTCAATCTTCCATTTGCTTTCTTCGTTACAGAGAACTTAATGGTTTGTGATAAAGTTGTCTAGTTTTCAGAAATCTTGAAAGTCATATGCTTATTAAATTTACTCTAGGCTGGGATGTTATCATGTCGAGGAAATAAGCATTTTTAACTAAGAAGAAAGAAAGATAGTTTTATTGAAAAATGACCAAATATACTTTTAAACATAAAAGATAGGAGTGTTTCAGAAAGCAAATGGGACTGAAATTCTTACTTGTCATATTCTTTGCTTTAGCCTCCATCACAGACTGCCCTTTATCTACCAAATTACAGGGGAACTTCTGGACCAAAATTACGTAGTACACTCTTTTTCAGGTGAGGTAATAGCTTGTGGTACAAGAAGTTGTTCTCTGACTTAGCTGGTCAGTGTGACCTGGTGGTTCATTCTTGTAGAGGTAAGGCTTTGTAGCCGTAGGACTGATGTCTTATTCGCTGTGTTTTTGTAGCACTCTCTACTTCTGGGTAGAGTTCTGATATGCTCTTTATTCATGCACTGAACTTCAGCAATTACACTCATTTTTCATGTATCCTAGCAAGTGTGCATCTGAATGAGAGGGAACTGACTAGGAGATACTGTTGGAGTATTTCTTTACTGTGACATGATAAAAAGTAGGAGGGAGGTAAATGAAACATGGAAACATGCAGAGCTGGAATATCTCAGCCTCAGTAAATATCTGAAATTTGATTTATGAAACAGGCTTTTTAAATTAGAGGACAGTCAGTTACTCAGATCCACATTCACACTGCATATCAGTAGTAGAACTAAGGTTTTGTATCTGATATGATACCAGAGTATCTCCGTGCTTCACAATTTTGAGTATACTGGGAGTATGACAGATAGAGATGCTTGCTCTTCCAATCACAAAGGGATTGGAACTCGGCTTCACAGTGGGAACACAGATGTTCATTTCTCTGATTTTTCACGTCTCAAGCATTCGGTTCAATTTCAGTGCTCTCCTTCTTTCCTCTGACTGTGCCTGTAATTCATGTACTTTATAGAGGGAAATTTTGGTCAGAGAAGTGTTCCCACAGAGGGCGATCAAGGTGAGAATGTTTGCTAATGTGCTCAGCTGAAAGACTAGGTACAGAGTTTAGGATACAAGCAGAAGGCCAAATTGTCTTCTCTGTTAGAACTGCAGATGAGTATAGGAGAACAGATATTGTGCTTTGCTCAGTACTTAGAAGGGAGAGCTAGAAGTAGGAGTAGTCAAGGAGCAGTAGAACTAGCTATTCAGAGTAAAACAGAAGAGCCTTAGGGTGCCTCCTGGTATTTTATTGTTTGTTTGTTTTCCAAACTGTTCAAATTCTTCTGTACTCCTCTGGGGAAAAAGGAGACAAAAAAAAAAAAAAGAGAGAATGCTGCTAGCGAGACTTTTCACTTTGAAATTATTTCAAAAATTAATATCATTCAAAGTGTTAAGCGTGCTTTTGAGAAATGATCAGGGAAAAGTGGAATTCTTACACTAAACATTCTGTTGTAGGTGAAACAAAATGTTTTGTTTTACTTCTGCTTTATTTTGTTTCATTCAAACAGCAAATCAAAAAAAATTTTGCATAGTTTTTTTAGCTAAGTAACATGTAGAAAATGATGGAGAGCAGTTTTGAAATGAAGAGTAAACCCAACTGTAACAGAGTTGAGAAGGGACATCTCCAGTGGTACAGTGTTAAGCAGAGGTGAATGTGCAGTTTTACAGAAGTGCCTTATATTCACGTTGCTTAAAAATGACACCTGCTCGTGAAATTGTGCTACCTAGAGTTAGTGCCCTTAGAGGGAAACAAAGAGCAGTCAAACAGCTAACCAAATAATGTGGCGTTTTGTTGTTTGTTTCTTTTGTTTTTAAAAGGGGGCTTAGATTCCAGCTTGGTTGCAGCTGTTCTTCTGAAACTGATGAAAGAAATGAACATAAAATATCCACTACAAACCTTTGCAATTGGAATGGAAAACAGTCCTGATTTACTGGCTGCCAGAAAGGTATAGCAAATGTTGCTCCCATGTTGTTCTGAGTTGTTGAATGTTAAAGAGTGCATATTAATTGTGCCAACTTTATGGTATGGTATTGATTGTGGTACTGATTAAAATGTTAAAATATAAATCAGTTTGCTGTAAATCGTTTAGTACAACATTTGCTGCTTAGTTAAATGTTACAAAAGGAGGATTTGAGCCGTAGCTATTTTCATTTTTTTGGAAGACTTTTTTTATGATGGACTATTATGTTATTGCTACTAAAGGAAGCAGTACTTCAGAGTGGCCTCAGTTCTACTACTCTTAAAGCCTCTGGGTTTTATGGTCAACCACCATGCTATTGTTCCTACGTTAATAGCATTTGTATATAAATTAAGTACAAATGTTTGGGTATCTGAGGTATCCTTTGGGTATCCAGCTGTCATAACTTCTGTGCTGCCTTTTCTCTTCTGAGCAAATTCAGAGTATTTAAATCCTCTGCAGATTCTGTAGACTTTGGGCAAGCAGTTGGATGTTCTGTAACTGTAATTAAACACTGTGTAATTGGGAAGAGTGTTCCCTTTGGCAGAGTACCACTGCAAGTGGGAGAGGCTGCTACAGTGTTGTCTTTTCTTGTCCTAAAGTCATACAATTCTCACTTTTCTCACCTGTTTGTGGCAGGAGGGAGCAGGTGCTTCCAGTGGGTGTGTAAAACACATGGTGTGTTTAAAAAATGCTTTAATTAAAAAGCAATATGTTATTGTAACGTCTTACCAACAGGTGGCAGCACATATAGGCAGCGAGCACCATGAGGTAATATTTAATTCTGAAGAGGGAATTCAGGCAGTAGAGGAGGTTATCTTCTCTTTGGAAACCTACGATATAACAACAGTAAGAGCTTCAATTGGTAAGATTTTTAATAGCAGTACTCACTTTGTGTTGCTTTAATAATGTTGCTATAATTTAATAACATTTATGCGAAAGCATGTTTTCATCATTAACTGTTGTAGAACTTGGGAGCCGAGACTCGTGAGTTCTTGCTCCCAACTCTTGTCTGTTACATCTCATTGAGGCAAAGCTTGTATTTGAGGTCTAGTATTTGAGGCACTGAATGTTACCATAGTAAAACAGATACAGTTACTACATTTCTTGCATAATCTTAATACTAAAGTGAAGTGTTTCTTATCACCCTCTGGTAGTATGTACACATTCAAGTCAGGTAGACTTCGTTTAATCTGTGCTTGATTCTGAGAAATGACTGAAGTGAGCAGCAGGTCCTTAAAAAGGGCTGCCAACATGATAAGAATGAAAAACCCTAATCCAGTGTGGCCTTCTGCCTGATGCTAGCTATGGCATTCTACCAAGTTACTCTTACATAGGCCTAAAGCGTTGTAAACAAGTTGATAAGCCAAATAGGTAAGACAGTTTTGAAAACTCAGGTCCCTGAATGGAACTTTCCGTGAAGCTAGGATTTCGCAGTGAAATACTGAAAAGGTTTGTTTAAAAAATAAAGCCAACTTTTCATCTGCAATCCTTATTTTGTGATTATTTCCTAATAAAAATAGTGAAATAGATCCTTTTCAGTAGATCTTTAGTACTTCTCTTATAAAAGCATATTGTTTGGAAAGGTGTAATGGGGGAAGGACATAACTCTGATTAATAAATACTACTACTACTTCAAAAAAAAAGGCCTTGTCTGGTTCAATCCACAGTGGCAGAGATAAGCAGCAACTTTTGCTGGCTTTTTTTTTTTCTTCAAAGTTTGAAAGTTTTTTCAGTACTCTGCTGAGATTAAACATGCTTCACTTCTAATTGAGTTAGAAGAACTCCTGTGTTTGTTCCCATGGGAATCCTCCAGCATTCCCAGGATGACTAATGCATACATCTTTCATATTTTGAGGACAAACTATAAGTACACCGTTTAGATATATCTGCAGCATTTAGTTTGTGTGGCTGGTGATGGGTGGCTTTGAACAATGAGGTGTCATGTTAGTGCGCTGCAGTTCTTTGCTAGAGAATAAATTGTAAGTGAGAAACTTCTAAGATACTAAATTAAAACTTTACTAACTGTGTATAACATGTATAGCTGTATTTTAATAACTTTATTTTTCTTTTGAGGTATGTATCTTGTCTCCAAATATATACGCAAGAAAACAGACAGTGTGGTCATTTTTTCGGGGGAAGGATCAGATGAGTTGACTCAAGGATATATATATTTCCATAAAGTAAGTATATTTCCAGCAGGCTCCTGAACTTCTTTTTCTCCCCTTAAACAGAAAATCTCTACTGAGATTTCAAAGTGTGAAGTTTGAGAGCTGTTACAGCTATATATTTGTTGAGATTTTCTCCTGAGGTGGCATAAAATCTAAAGGACTCAATTTAATCACTTGGAAAAATAACTTTTTCAGATTTGCTTAGACTGTTATTACTTGTGTGTATTCTTTGCTAATTCTGAGGTTGTGTGAATCCTTTTCAGGAGCGTAAGTATGAATATAACTAAAATCAGGACTTCTGTATGCTTCCAGTATACAATGATGTATTTGCAAAGGCGTGCATTGGGCTAACGCCTTGTTTTGTACTTGAAGAGAGATTGTTTATTTCTATAAGTAGGTATCTGGGAATCTTAGTGTGCAAGTTGGACACGTTTTTGTCATCTGTCGCAGACTTGCTTGGCACATGCAAATATAGGACAGTGAGTAATGGTTCCCTTACTGCAGCTGTATTAGATCTCCATGCTACGTGTGCGTGTCTGGTTACAGGCGCCATCTCCTGAAGAAGCTGCAGAAGAGAGCGAGAGGCTTCTGAAGGAGCTCTACCTGTTTGATGTACTTCGTGCGGACAGGACTACTGCAGCACATGGGTAAGATGTGGTCGCTTGGATGCCGAGGACACATGATTTAAGAGCTTAACTAGATCATAAAAGTTCCTCTGTCATTGAGAAAACTGTAACAGTTACTTGTGGACTTGTTGCTGTTTGAACTGCTAAATGCTTTAGAATATTGTGACACAGGATAATTTTATTAGTGTCTGGATCTAAACTACTCTAGGAAGAACATCAGTCTTAACAGCGATAGTAACAAACTGGATGCAGTCCATACTCTGCTTGAGCTCTGTATCTAGTATAGCATCTCCATTTGCCTTTGAAGCTGGGAAGCTTTATGTCTTGAGGGGAAAACACTGAGAGCGGTTCTTCCTACTAAAGACACTGTTACTGTAATTTTATTTGTTGCCTCCATTACTCTAATTTTATTTATTGCTTTCAAGTGTCCTTAAAAGCCATTTCATGTATAAGAGAATGTGAGCAGGAAGACTTTGTACTTGTGTATCTGCTACTGACATATTCTGCATGTGCTGCAAGATAAGTAGGCAGCAGCTGAATGCTATCTATACAGGTTCTTTTTCAGTGCATTCTGAAAATATGAACAAATGTGGATTTCAGAAATATCAGTAGAAATCTTTGCTTGATTCTGTGTCATCTTTACAAATGTCGGTGCAAATCCCAGTCAGCAGCTTCTTGGTAGTTATCTGGAGGCAACAAGATTTTTCAGTGTGTTTTTGTTTATGTGAAACAACAGATGTTGCAAATCCTGCAGGATTGTAGTTCGTAAATTCATTGTACCAGAAGCTGTCCGGCAGATGGCGTCATAAATCATCTGAAATCTGTAGTTAATCCACTCAGACAATAAACTTAACTCTCCAAATTGATGAATTAAATTGAGTTAGTCATGAATTAGTCATGAATACAAGTGAAATTTCTTATGAGTAAAAGCAGAAAATCTTGTGCGGATGTGAAAGACAAGGAAAGCTTAACTGTTATGGATTTTGTACGTGGCTCGTGTGTTGGATTAATTCAGTGTCTCTTCTATGATTTTCCCCCGTTTAGTCTTGAACTAAGAGTCCCATTTCTGGATCATCGCTTTACGTCTTATTATTTATCTCTACCAGCAGAACTGCGAATCCCAAAGGTATGTAAAACTAACGTTGAACCCAAATGTAAACTTAAAAATTAACAGTTATGTATTCTAAGCATGATTGAATAGCTGAATTCCATGTGACCAAATGTGATTTTAAATATTTTGCTGGAATATTGGACTACTGGAAACTCTTTTCTGGCCAGACCTTTTGAAAGGAAATCATTTCTTAGTCAAGTATTTAAATCTTTGTACTGCAGTTCCTGAGACTCATGGCATTGTTTGTTGTTCTGCAAACAGAATGGAATTGAAAAATACCTTTTAAGACAGTCCTTTGAAGATTCCAACTTGATTCCCAAAGAAATACTCTGGAGACCCAAAGAAGCTTTCAGTGATGGTATAGCCTCAGTAAAGAAATCCTGGTTTTCTATTCTTCAGGACTATATTGATCAACAGGTATAGTGCCACAGTGTTTGGGGTTTTTCTCTTTCACATTTAATTATATTGAGATATGACTGGCAAGGAGGAAACAGATCATATGCTTACTTGGGAGAATAAATCTGGATATAGTAGTAACTTGATTTTCGTGGTGGAGGAGCAAGAAAAGTTTTAATCAACGGCCTTCCAGCTACACGAGTTTGTAGAACTGTAGAATGGCTTAGGTTGGAAGGGACTTTAAAAATCACATAGTTCCAACTCTGCTGCTGTGGGCAGGGTTGCATCCCACTAGACTGGGCTGCCCAGGGTTCCATCCAGCCTGGCCTTAAATGTCTCCAGAGATGGGGCTGGGATGGGAGTTGCTTAAAGATATTTGAAATCATAGGTACAAAGAAATGCTAGAGCCTGGCAGAAACGACTCTAAGGAAATGAGCATCATTTAAGTATCTGGATTGCAAATTAGATTGTGTGTTGGCAAACACAGTTTCTGGGCTATACGCAAGGCAGCTGCTTCAGCTGAAGACACTCACATGAACTTACTCTGCAGCGGAGTAACAATATAATTACTACAATGTCCTTTCTTGTTCATTTCATTTGCTTTTTCCTAGCTATGCCTAGCTAAGCCCATCTGCTTTTTAACACCTCACTTTGCATTGGTAACCACTGAAGACTTACAGCATTTTGACTTCGGACAAAGGATAGTCTCTGATGCATAGAGGTAGTTTAACACTGAGAAGGATTAACAACTCATTTTATACCACAGCTCTGTTACACAGAAATATGTGTAGTTGGGCCTATGGATGGGCACTTGTCTGTCCTACTACCAACTGCATGTGTCCTTCTCTACTTTATCCACAGGCAAGAAAATAGTTGGGTCAAGCAGTAGTGTTGTGCTGCCCCTACTGAGCCTGTATTGGTGTAGTAGGGGCAAACTTCTTTCATGGCTGTGGGGATTTAGACAGCATGTTGTCAGGGAAGCTGCCTTCGAAACTGTCAGCTGGTGCAACTTTTCTTCCTTCCTTTCTTAGCCACTTCAGCAGCTGCAAGTATTTTGCCTCTGTCCCAGGTTTTTTGATGCTAAGAGCCTAGTTATATAAGCAGAGAGAACAGCTCTGTGTGAGCAGAAAAGAACAGGATGCCATTTACATGGAAAAAGACTGCTTTAAGTTGTGCCTGTTGATTCATAGTGAAGAGAAGGATAAGAAAAAAGGGTTTTTTTTTGAGCTTAATAACAAAGGGAAATTACATGTAATTGCGTGTAATATAGAGAGAAATATTAACAGCACTGGACATATAATTATGTACCCAAAAAGATGGAAAGGAGCCCGTGACAAAAATTCACTTGTGAGACACTTGTAGTGGTGAATTCTTGTATGACTGACTTTCAGCAAATTGGCTTGTATAAATTAGAAAGCAGCTTAATGTGAATTGTGCTGTTTCTACAGGTTGATGACCTTCTGCTGGAGAAGGCAGCGGAGAAATACCCTTTCAATCCTCCTAAAACAAAAGAAAGCTACTACTACCGCCAGATCTTCGAGAAGCACTACCCAGGGCGAAGCAACTGGCTGCCCCACTACTGGATGCCAAGATGGGTTAAAGCGACTGATCCTTCTGCCCGCACATTGAAACATTACAAGTCAGCTACCCAAGAGTAGCTCTTGAAATAATCTCCCAAATACAAGTACTCCAAACAACTTGCACGTGCTCTCCTTTTAAAAGAAAAAATAAATATGCAATCCTACAGCTTAAATAGTCTTTGAGATGCATTTTGAAAATGCTCCTGAAAATAAGAGCTTTCTGTGGTGGTTATTCTATTATAAAATTCATCCTGCTATACCAAAATTTTGTAATTTGTGGGAAAATACTTTATAGAAAAGTTTGGTTCCTTATGTGGTGGTCTCAAATGAATTGATTTGCCTTGCAGCCATTTAATGTGAACTCTGTGTTGAGGACTCAAGGCAAAGTGACGCGAACTGTTGTGAGTTTTCTGAGTATAAGGCAAGTTCACCTGAGCTGCTTAGTGATTTGTATGCCTGGATGTGGGGTTTGGATAGACTGTCTATATTACTCTGTTCTGAATGTCTTTCCAGTAATTCATGAGAACCTTGGTCTAGTTTTGAAAAGAATATGTAGCTATGCAGAGGTGCTTACTAGAGCTGATAATGGGGGTGGTGCTGGGTCATACTTAATGAAACTAATGGGAATCTTCCTTGTTACTGTAGAGCCACAAGTTGGCCTGTTTGAATCTTTTAAATATACCACCTCTCTAAAGTTAGCTGTGACTATTATCAAAGAGAAGCTGAGTTATGTCTCTGTTTCTAACTCAGGGGCTTCAATTTTTAAATGTACTTATTATTGAAAATAGAGCATTAATTGGGTGATTTATGTCTGTCTGATGGAAGTTACATGACTAAATATTTCAAGAATTTTTTCACTTACTGTGAGATGGAAAGGTAGACTGTTGCTGCTCAGCTGCATGTGATGGACTGTGTGGTGAGCCAGCACTCTTAACCATAGATTTTAGTCAGACAAAGCACCTTTGAAGACAGTGGGATTGGAGACCTTGCTTAGGAAAATGGAAAAAGGAAAAGAAAAGAAAAAAAGATTTCATTAAGCACAAGAATTTTTAATACTCTACCAAAAAAAAAAGTGATTTTTTTAACAAGGACATTTTTTTAATTAATTAGGTGGGAACGGGGGCTGCATTTTAAAGGTAACTTAAAACAAAAATGAGTCCTGCAGACTGACTTTATTACCATTGTGCTAAACAGTAGTCTAGACTAATATCCCTCTTGACAAGGAAATCAAAGCCATAAGCAGTTCTGGTATTAAAAAAATCTTCGTGACTGATTGTCTATTACTTTTTTCACCCCTCCTAATCCTGCATTTGAATCTCTGATCCAGAAATCTCTCAGTGGTACTGCAGAGCTGAGGAACTCTCCAGCTGTACTAGTAGTGGCCATATTTTGCCTTGCATGTACTTGTTAGTTATCAGCATGCGATGAGTAAGATAACATGTTCCTGCAGAACTGTTTACATAAGGATCACATGCTTGTCTTGGATTTTCTTTGTAGGAGTAAAGTATATTTTGATTTGGGTGAGGAGTATAGAGTATATTGATTGGCTTCTGCTGTGTAAAGATAAGATCTGTTACTGTAAACTTCCCAAGGCTTAGATGGTCTGAAAAAGCCTGCAGTAGACAAATAGATGCAGCACATCTTCTGTCATCACTCTAATGTGCATTGTGCAGCAACATTGTTCACTTGTGAGATAAGGAGAGCAACAAGTAGGTGCCAGGCTGTAGGAGTGATAAGTAGTCTTGTGGAAGAGCCAGGTATTTAAGAAAATCTACCATAATTCTTTTTAATTCATAGTGCATTGGGCATTTACTTAGTGAGGCAAGGTTCTAGACTGATGATCCTAATGATTATAGCTATTTTCTGGAGTGCTGAGGAAGTAGGCCTTGTTTGCTTGCCTTATTCTTGTTAAGGGCATATACGCTAGGGGTCTCAGGAGCGAAAACCTATTCATTCATTCCCCGTATATAGACACGAATTCTACAGCCTTTCTGACTTCTGTGAATCACAGAATTATAGAATGGCTTGGGTTGGATGGGATCCCAAGGATCATTGAGTTCCAGCCTCCCTGCTGCAGGCAGGGCCACCAGCCTCCAGATCTGGTACTAGACTAGGCTGCCCAGGGCTGTGTAGTTTCTTTATTTTTTTGCTTTAAGACTACAACCACTTGTGATTATCTGGCCGGCTGCAGATGGGCTTGTAGCTTGTCACAGGAGGGAACAGGATGGAGATCCAGCGTGCAACGCTCTTCTTTATGGTTTTACTTTTTGTCTTTCTCCACTCGCCTCCTTTTCTCACTACATTTCATTTGGAGAAAATTAATCAGGACTGTGTTCACACATGATCAATTATTATAGCCGATTATATATCAGCAGTAAGGGACTGCTTTTCTTCCTAGGAGGAAGCCCGTGTCTGGGCAGGGCAGAGCACCGCTGCGCTCCAGCAGCCAAAGCAGCGGCAGCCTGAATTCGGAGTGAGTTTTCTTCCTGGGGCTTCCCGGCCGGCAGGTGGCAGCCGCGGGTAGCCCGGCGGTGCGAGCAGCCTGCTCGTGAGCGGGAAAGCTGCTCTCCTCACGTTCCGCTTGGGTTTGGAGCCCAGTTTTTCACACGCGCTTGTCGGTGCGAGTTTTTGCATGAGCTTCGTGGGAGAGAATGTCTTAAGCATTTGATTAGAACAGGAGCAAAGATAATGGAAAGGTCTAATTAATCTTGCACAATACCGTGCGGAGCTTCTTAACGCTGGTGCTGCTAAATGCATTGAATGCATTCATTATTACATTCGAAAGTAATTTAAAACCAGTTATGATATAACAAATTAGAGGTATGAGTTAAAACAGCTATATAATGCTAGTTCTAAGCAATGTGGAAGGTAACACTGGGCCGGAGAATTGGAAATGATTTTGCTCTGAGGTCTACTCCTCCACCCCATTCTTGTGGTTAATATAAGGAGCAGAGATGTTCATGTAGCTCGTCTGTGTGCCCATGAATCCTACTAAGAAGTTTTACGGATGGGCATCAGGAAGGTTTGGAGCCACGCCTCTGCTTTTTTTTCTCAAAAGATTATTTTTTTTATCTGCCCTCAATTCCTACACCATAATCATCTTGCAGAAGCCAAAGACAAAGCCAGAGTGATCTGGTTGCAAAAACAACCTCCATTTCTCCTACTGCCAAGGCTATCAGTAGTTGTCTGCATTAATAAACGGTGTTATTTAACATCTCTCACCACCGCTCTTCAAGACTGCTCTTAACACCTGGGGCAAAACATATATTAATACAAATTACTTTTGATTAAAACCATTATTATTTTAGCACAAAAAGGAAGGGGGTAGTAATATAAATTACTGGCTGACTGACGACTTGCTAATAATAGCTTAAAAATGCAAATAGAACTATTATCCCAATTGACGCTAATTGGAACTCTTTTGGCAGCCTCTGAGGGCAGGGCAGGAAGATGTGATTGTTTCCTCCAGCTTACATCACGTTGGTGAGGAAGTACAGGGGAGCTGCCTGGTAGGTGAATAGGTTGCTGTTACCTGGGCAGATAACAGACTGCCATCTGCAGATGTTCGGATTCCTTGTGGTGTATTTCAGGAATATGCTCTGAAGCTGTGAGTTCTGTCGGTCCCCACTTTCCAGTTTGGTGGTGCTATGGACTGGCCCCTCACAGTTCCTGCTCTGCTAGGGCTGACAGGAATCTCAGCTTCAAGCACTCAGCCCTTCCTTGTCTTTTCTGAATTACAAAAAGGATTTTTTTCTTCACTGCCTGTAGCTGAAAAGTCTGCTGACTCAGAGGGACTCCACACAGAGCCAGTGTCTGGGAATTTTGAGCCTTCTGGTCCCTAAATCATGAATTTTTAGGGCAGAATCTGGTTTAGGTGGTGGCAGAGTTACCTGTCTTGGCAGTGGATGAGTTAATCACGGAAAAAGTGTGTTACCGACTCAAAGGTTGTTAGGAAAAGAGATGTGTGCATTTTGGAGTGACACCTAGCTCAGTTTTCTGAAATTATGCCTCACGTGTCATATTGTGAGGCACAGTGAGATGCTGCTAACAGCAGTTTTTGAACTTCTTATTTTCTAAAAGGATGGGAAACTTGTGCTCAACTTCTCACTCCAACATAAACCTCCCTGATAAGCTGCAAGAAGCAATTCAGCCTCTCTCCCCTCTTTAGCAGAGCCATTTCCCTGCCTTCTGAAGATGCTGTGGAGGTAAGTTCAGGAATGACCAGCTGGGATTCAGGTTTACTTCACTTCTGGCTGCATGTGCTCCCCTTGATACAACAATATTGGTTAGGAGTTTTCAGCAGGAAGGTTGATTTTTTTTTTTTTTGTTATTATGTTTTCTCCTCTGGGGGAGAAAAGCATGGGGATCTAGAGCTTAAACATGTTTTTTGCAGGCAGTGAAATAGGCTTCCCATCTCTTTCAAGCGTAACTGTGCAGCTGGCCATGAGATTGAGCCCATGCTTTAATGCTGTGCCAGGAGATGCTGCTGGACAGCTGTGTCCCTACTGAATGTTTGCTGCCCGTCGGGGTCTGGGCATCACCAAAGTCATGCAGCTGTGAGCATCATGCCACACTGCCATTGAGCCCAGGCAGAGCCTCCAGCTCAGATCTGGCCAGGCCAGGGAAGCTGAGGAAAGAAACAGTGCCAGTAGTGTACACAGCTGAGTGAGGGCTTGTGGGTCCTGGTCTGGGAGGAAGAGGAAGGTTGTTTGAGTATACATGGGCAGTGTGCTGTTTTAAGGTGAATGTCATGAGGGTAAAAGTCTGGAGCTCATCTGGGTAGGTGGGGGGTGAGGAAGGGGATGGAGCAGTACCCGTGCTCCCAGAAACCTACAGCCTTCCACAGGGGGAAGCCACCAATGGTGATGGTAAGTCTAGAGGTCTCTTTGCTGTGTTGTGATTTTTTTTTTCCTTTGTCTCCCTGTATTTTCCAAATATTACTTGTGGAGGATGCCAGGCTACAGGAATTTTGTTCAAATATCTCAGCATGATTTATTTATTTTTAAATCACACCTCCTTTACTGTTAAAGAATTAAATGATTTCAAAATAGCTCAGAGTGATTAATGCAGAGTTTTGCTCTGGTGCAGAAGAGCACAAGCTGAAAGAGCTGGAGCTGTCAGACAGCCCTCCTGTCATGTTTAAAATTAAGCATGGCTTACTGCCCTAGCTTGAAATAGCAAAAGAAGATAAATAACAGTGGCTGGCTCTCTGTAGAAGTGTGCCCTCTACATAAATGTCTTACTGAGGTGGTCTATGAAAGAATCAATTACTATGGTGTATTTTTTTTTATCATGGACAAAATCAGATTTTTATAATTTTGGTCATTTCTTTCTGACCCAAATACACCTTTTATTTTTGGAAGTCTTTTCCTCCATGAGACTGTGAAGAGATATTTGCGTTGATCTCCTCTGCCTCTTTTGGTTAACATTCTCCTTCTCTTAGCACACAAATGACTGATTAGAGACTTTTATGAGATAATGAAACAATTTAAATATGCAAATACTTATCAGTGATGACTTGGCTCTGTCACAGTTCCTTGGAGGGAATGAAAGATGCTACATTATTCTGGTGGATAAAAGCTGCCCTTAATATTTCCAGCCCTCTGGCTCCCAGGTGATTTCTCTTTGCTAATTCTGAAGTGCCAAAGAGCAAGTCTGCAGCTGGGATGGCAGGAAGCCTGGTGTCACCATGGGGCAGAACTTTCAGAGTGCACCTGCCGTCAGACACGGTCCTTTAATACACATTATTTCATGGGAAGCTGGTATTACAGGGACATCAGCAGTTTTTAAGAACTGGGTAAGGAACAGGTGATGGGCACTCAGGACAGATTTAAGATAAATATTGTTATTGTCAGGCTGCTGACAGTAGAACAGTATTCACGTTCAGCCTTTGAATTACTGTCTCACCTCTGCTAAGTCCCAGGAGCCACAGCGCACATTCCAGGCAATGCCTGGCACATGGTTGTTGCAAGACTGGAGATGGAGTGGTTTTGTCCTCAGCAGCTCCACAGCTTCTCCCACCTCTGTTCCCTGTAAGATGCATTTCAGTGGATGAAGAGGTATCTTGGTGTACAAGGCTAAGAAAAAAGTGGAGCAAGGTAACACATTGTTTTTAGTTCAAACACAGGGAGAAAGATAGGTAAATAGCAAATGTAATTGCCTCTGAAGTGATACCATTACTTGACAGGCCGAAATGGATGGCTCCATTTGGGATACTCTATGGAATGTGTCTCTTGCTTGAGGTTTATCTTTAATCTAAATCTCGGGATCATTATTTGTTTGTTTAATTGTTTCTGTTTGAGACAAATCTGAAGCAATCAATATGAAGACCAAAGTGCAGGAGGTATCACTCATTATATTCAATTAAATTACCTGAAATAATGTAGCAACCACTCAGGGGCCATTTTTATTCCATTATAACTTTTGATCTCCTTTGCTCAGTGGAGGCAAAAACAGATTCAGTGGAGCAGGGCTTTGAAGAAATATTGAGCTGTAGGAATGTGCCATAATCATCCTTAATTCTACAGCAGTGGCCTCAGCTGGATCAAATACTTAAAGTGTGTGTTTGGGGGTATCGAGATTGTTGTATCTTTTAAGGTGTGTGTAAAAGGTGTAGTGATGGGAGAGCACTATGCTTGCACTGCTGCTCTGAATACCTCAGCTCGCTTCTCTGTGTTTTGGAGCACAGTTGTCTCTGTCAGTAAAAGCTGCTTGAATGAGGGGATTCTGGCTGCTGGGTGGTGCTGCTAGGCCCTGCTCATGGTTTCTTTTCAGAAAGAACTTGTGTAGTTCTTCTCAAGACACTATTTTGAGATATGATTTAAATTATTTTAAATTTGCTCTTTTTTTTCTTCATTTTTTTGATAACTAAAAAGCTTGCTTGTTCCATGTTTCAGATCACTGAAATATCCCATTCAGGTAAAACTGCTGATCTCTAGTACAAATAGAAATAATTTCTCTTGTTTCCTAACATCACCACATGAGTTAATAGCTAAATATTAATAAAGATCAAGGAAGCAATACTCCATGGCAGCTTCTGCACACACTTTCTATGTCAGGAAAGTAAAAACTCTCTCTGCACAGTTCTAATAGTTGACCAAAGAGTTGAAAGTTCAAAGCAAAGACATTAAGACATTTCCACTGGTCCTATCACTATCAGACCATGTAAACCATTGATGTCCCTTCTGTTTGTAAGCTCCCTTCAAGTCTTGGAAGTCTGCTATCAGGTCTTCCCTGAGCCTTCTCCTCTCCAGGCTGAACAAGCCCAGCTCCACCCACCTTTCTTCATTGGAGAGGTGCTCCAGCCCTCTGATCATCTTCAATTTGAGACAGTTGTCATGTGAAGTCTATTTTTTTCTGCAGCTGGGACCTCTGTGCACTCAGATGATATGGCTGCACCATGCAGGGAGTTCCTAGCTGTGTCCTGCCCTGCTTTTGGGCTTGCTGGACCTCCTCCAAACTAATGTGGTAAAACTCGTGAAATTTTATAAAAGACTCTCAGAAATATCCCATTTCTGTTATAATGGAAATATTCTCCTTTCTGAACCATTTAAATGTTTTTCTTCTTAACGTATTGTCCGAAAACTTCATTTCTTTTTCAGCACAGAGTTTGGGAATCTCATATAATTCTATGACCCCAGTACAGGTCAAAAACATCAGAGAAAGTGAGGTGTGTCAGCACTGCCTCAGCTTTGGGCACCTTTTTCAAGGAGCCTCTTGGACGAGCTTTTATAAGAATTAGCATTAAAAACTTTGAAACATCTATTTTGCTTGGCAAAGGAAAATATAAAAGATTCTATCTTGGCTACATAATTCACCATAAAATCTACTACCATTAAATAAATATGTTTGAAATGTACGAATAATGTATCACTGTTGTAGTTTGAGCTGACTTTCTCTAATATGGTTTGTAATATGTAATGGGCTCATTGGTTTCTGTTCAACACAAGCAATCCTATCTGGGAGGCAAAGTAAATTCAATTGATTGGAGAGGGACAGAAAAAATGGTATTATTGTTTCTACGTTTTTTCTTTTCTTTTCCTAATAAACATATGTTATCTGAGCTAGAAAGTGCTCCAGCCTGTATTCATTTAGCCATTGTTCTGGTGAATGGGGGACAAGATATTCGTATTTCATATTCAGTGCAATAAATCATCCCCTTGCAGCACAGGTAGCTGTGTGCTTTACATGCAGCAATCGCAGCAGTGGTGATAAAACAAAAGTTTCCCTAGAAAACAATTGAGAAAGATAAGCAAAAGAAACTCTTACTGGGCTCTTAGCTCTGAACAGAGCATGCACTTTAAAAGGAAATCATTTATGCTGCTCTGTCTTCCTTTCCAGGTGATTTCCTTCAAACCAGCTCACCCCAAGCAACACCCGGTGCAATGCTAGGACATGGAGCAGGTGCCTGGGTCCAGGGCTGCTTGGGCTGCAGGTGGAAGCACAGCACACAGGGGTGAGCTGAGCATGGGCTGCCCCACAGGCCTTTATGGGAATGAACACAGCAGTTCTTTTTCTGCATGGAGTCCCAGTATTGCAGCGTGTGGTGCGTCTCACAAACAAGAGCTGTAAAAGAAATGAAACAGCAAGCAACATAATTTCCTCAGCCGTATGGTGTACCACTATTAAAATAAACTCAAGCGCATGGGTACATCCGGTGAGCAATTAAAAAACAGCTAAGTGCGTAAGCAAAACATTTCATCTTCAAATAACTGCAGTTATATGCAAAATGTTTCTTAAAATAGCTCTTTTCTATCATCCCGAAAACTTCATTTTGCAGTTGTGCCTGTCATATAACTTAAAAGGTGTAACTATAGCCCATTTTTCACTCAGCAAATCTGTCATCATTGTTTCATTCCCTATCTAGTGGGATTTAATGTTTAACTTCTGCTTTTAAATGCAGTCTTAATGTAGCCCTGCTGTATGTGTCTGTTCCTTCAGCAACAAAGGAATGTCCTCTCCAAGCAAGATATCCTTCTGGAGGACATTGCTTGAACTGTAGTGCTTTGGTACACTGTGCTTATGCCTTTCTGGAGCACTTCCCTTACAGGGACAGGCTGAGAGAGCTGGGGCTTTTCAGCCTGGAGAAGAGAAGTCTCCAGGGGGACCTAGCAGTGGCCTTCCAGTACTTGAAGGGGGCCTACAGGAAAGCTGGGGAAGGACTTTTTATAGGGCACGTAGCGACAGGATGAGGGGAAATGGCTTTAAACTGGAAGAGGGCAGATTTAGACTAGATATTAGGAAGAAATTCTTTACTGTGAAGGTGGGACACTGGAACAGTTTGCCAATGACGCTGTGAATGCCCCCCTCCCTGGAAGCATTCGAGGCCAGGCTGAATGGGGCTTGGAGCAACCTGGTCTAGTGGGAGGTGTCCCTGCCTATAGCAGCGGCATTGGAACTAGGTGATCTTAAAGGTCCCTTCCAACCCAAACCATTCTATGATTCAGGAAATGAATCATAGCTCAGGAAAAATTGGTCTATAACAAAGTTTGCACGGGGACTTGCACAGTGTCTCTTTATGCTGAAGTGGTTATCTAAGCTATAGTTTAGGAACATCCAGGGACAAAGTCTTCATATAAATCACCACTCTTGGTAGCTTTAAAGGAGTTCTTATTGGCTTAGTCTGGAAGAAACAGCATTTTTAAGAATTACATTAATAATTACAAAAACAACTCTTGATGCTACTCTGCTCCAGCTAACAATTGCAGGAGGCTTGGCTCTTCTGCAGAGATCACTCTGCTCAGACGTTTCCAGATTCTTCCTCTTCTTTTGGTTAGGACTGTACTGATAGCCAGCAGTCTGGCATGACAACAACGAAGGACTCACCTGTGGCAGCTGAGTGGGCGAGTGTTTTGACGCCCAAGCTGCCATGGTCTGAGGTGCAGGTAGGGGCAGACCCCCTGGCAGTCCTCCATGGTGAATTCTGCTGCATCTGCACAATGGGAGAACAGCCTCCGTACAGCAGAATGATGCAGGTGATGGGAGGAGCTGACTGCCTTCTGGGTCACATTTCATCAAGGCAGGCTGCTGAGAGCCTGGCTTCGGCATCCTCTGCCTGGAGAAGGGAGTGCATTTGTGTGTGAGGGAGACACTACCAACTGCAGCCTCCATGGGGATGCCTGTTAGGGTCTTACTTCAGCCAAGTATTAACCTGTTGCAACATTAATCTTTTAGGTTTTACTTTATGCCTTAATTAAATGTGATGATGGAAATGAGGAGCTGCTTCCCGCTTCACAGCCAGCAAACTCAGGAGAGCCAGAAGGACCTGGGATGTGGGACACGAGCCTACACTGGTGGACAGCAGGTGAGCAGCCACCAGCCATGAGGCACGTGTATGACGTATTTCTGGGGGAAAATAGAAACAATAAGGGGGCAATGCAATTTGAAGGGGGCCTATAGCGCCCTCCCCTGCAGGACAATCACCAGCATCACCCCGGGCTTGCTTTCTGTGCTGACTTCCTAGGAAGATTTTCAATATATTTTTCTAAAAGCTCACTCCCATTTCACTGATTGATGCCATGCTGCAGCTTCATCGATCAGGTGGTACAGCGTGAGGGATGTCAGGCTGTTACCAGCAGGAGCAGCTCTGTCTGTGTCACGGATGTGGCTGGAGGTGACAGAGGCAGTGGGGGGTTCAGCAAAACCCTCCCAGAACTTGCGGTGGAGCTGTGAGGCTGAAGACACAAGGGGCCTGGGCCTGCAATGCTGTCTATCATGTAAAAGCTTTTAAAAGCTAAAGGAGACAACTGCCTCACAAGGGAGAGTAAAGACAACAGAAATGATTAAGAAGTACCTCTAAAGTTTTAGCTCTCAATAACGCAAAAATTATATTGTTTCTAATAAAAGCAGTAATAAAGGCATAAGAATTAGGCTGTGAATTTGCACTTTAGCCTTGAAGCATCAGGAGGACCCTGGTGGGAGTGAGACAAACTTGGGCAGAACACCAGAGGGAAACAGGAGTCTTCCTCCTCCTCATCTTCCTAATCCTCCAGATCATCACTGAGCTGAAGCATGTCCTCCCTGCGCACAGCAGAGGCAGGCTGCAGCTCCAATCGTCGTCCCAAATGCAGCTTTTGGGGAAACTGCCCTGAAATACTACCCATTTTTTGTTGGTGGCGGAGTTAGTTGGAACATTTCAATCTCTGTCTCATGGTGTGTGGTTGTTCTGTTTGTGCTTGGGAATGTGTGTCTGTGCAAACGTGGACATCAGTGCCAATTTTCTTGTTCAAAACATGAATTAGCACAAACTTCACGTTATTGTGCCATCAGAAATGAAGACAAGCTGTTTCAAACATCAATTAAGCATTCTGCAGGCAGCCACGTAACAGGAGGGTACGTGAAGCTGGAGGGTCAGCCTTTCCTTCCAGGGAAAATGCTTCTGCCGGAAGATTCAGGCCCTACCTCTGCTAGATGCTGTTAACTAATGCCTGTGCTGCCCTCCGTATGTATGAGACTCACTCTCCCTGCTGTCTGAGGCTATTTGTTCTTCTTCACCCTACACTGAGCATTACTCAGTGCACACGTGCACATGGCTGTGCTCCCTCAGCAGTGCCTGCAGCTCAGCACAGCTTCCCCTCCTCACTGAGCTCAGCGGGAGCCAACGCAGGAGCTCAATGGTTTGAAAACGAGCGCTGGCAGACAAACTGCTGGCACACGCGAGTACCACTGAGCCTCACACTCATGCCATGCTCACCACAAAGCTACCCTGGGCTTCCCACTGTGCAGCCTCTGCCTCCTGCTTCAGCACCTGAGGATATGGCCCAGCTCGGAGCTGCTGCCGCAAGCACCCCTGTTGCAGGTGATCTTTGCTGGTGCCTGAGTCAGGCCTGGAGTTTGGCTCTGCTGTCACAGGGTGACCTCATTTCTGCCACTGGGGGTGCGCATTATGGGCCCAGTCCTGGTCACATCTTCATTAATGATGTGGAAGATGAGCAGTGTGTACCTCCAGCAAGTTCGCAGATGGCAGAACTGGGAACACTGGGGATGCATCAGAGGGCCGTGCTGCCACTCCCAGCGACCTCAGCAGGCTGGGACATGGGCTGACAGAGCCTCGAGCAGCTCAACAGGAGCAGTGCAGAGTCCTGCACCAGGGGGGGAACCACCCAGCATTGAGACACGCTGGGCACTGCTGGGCTGGAGGGCAGCTTGGTGCAGAAAGGCATGGGGCCCTGGTGGACAACAAGGTGAACATGAGCCAGCAGCGTGTCCTTGCTGCAAAGAAGGTGAATGGTATCCTGAGCTTAGTTAAGTAAGGTACTGCCCGCAGGTTGAGAGGTGACCCTGCCCCTCACTGAGTGCGGGTGAAAGAAAGACCTGGGCAATGCAGAGTCAGAGGAAGGGCTGCCGAGATGATGGAGGGACTGGAAGTTCTGTGCTGTGAGGAGAGGCTGAGAGAGCAGGGGCTGTTCAGCTGGGGGAAGAGGAGGCTCTGGGGGGATCTCATCAGTGTACAGCAGAAGGAAAGGCCTATGTTCATCAGCGCTCTTAATGAGTGCAGCTTTGGGAATGCCTCAGATAAACTTGAAAATTGAGTTTGCTGAGTTCATTTCAAAAATGGAAAACAACGAGCAGTTAATCCTTTTGTACTACTTATTTTGAAATTCAGCTTGTATATACTGGCTGTTTTTACTGCTGATTAATCTGTGATGAAGGCTTGTATGAAAGCATCAGAGAATGATAGCTTTTAGTGGATGGAAAAAAAATAGATTTCCAGATGCTTTGGCAGCTGGTGAGGTGTATGTAGCATTCTGGGACTGTCTGGAAATATAATAACCAGACATTTTAATTAAAAAGGTAATTATTCTCACATGTTTTTCTCTTACATTGCATTGGTTCAAGTCAACAGGTGTTTTTATTGTGAATCAGAGGGTGACAATTTATTAAAAGCTAGGCTTTCAAAGAACAGACAATAGTGGATGAAATCCACAGCAAATGATTCACTTGGAGCTGGAGGACACAGAGGGCCCTTCTCATTCAGTTAGCACATGCCTTGGTTTCCATAGGGGTGAGGCTCGATGGCACCTTGCGTGACCCAGAACTGCTGCCTCCAGTAGCAAATCCCCCAAAGCTTTCACCAGTCCTACAGGAGGAGGCCCACAGCCTCCCTGCAAAAGGAAGTCATTACACCGCTGTGTTTCCTAGTCTGAGATCAGTTGCTTGGATCCGTGTCTCATTCTGGAAATAACGCCATCACTATCACCAAGGGAAGTATGTTGCAAAATCCCCAGAGTAGATTTTATTTAAAACGTTGCTATCATAAAATTCCAGACTATGAAACGAAGACCTCGGATTCACATTCAAACCTTACCCCTCCCACCTTTTTAAAATATATAGATACGTAGTCACAAAACATAAAACATGCTGCAATGATACAAATATATTTTGATACAGAAATTACAGTACATGATAAACCATGAAAACAAATTGAGGCACTAGACTGTACATCAGCTCTGCTCTGCGTGGTTGTGAAGCTGATACAGACTGGCTGTTGATGAACCAAAGAACCTTTTCTTTGTTTGGTGAACATAACTCTACAGGTCATATTGAACAATGTGCTTTGTTGTGAGACGTCACCAAGGCCACTGGTCCTGAAGGAGATGTCCTTCCAGGACCCAACGCTCCTACGCAACATGTATCACTGCCACTATATGAAAAATAATAAGTTTATTGAACGTCTAACTCAAAAAAAAAACAACGCAAAACCATTTATTATTGTTAAATAAATAATTATTCCATACAGTGGATAGTTTATATTACACTGCATTGGCCATTGGAACAAATGAACTTTAATAAATAACGCGCAGGAATGTCTCATTTACGCCTTCGCTCGTAATTCTGTGCTAGGCTCCTTTCAGAGGATCCTGCAAGAAGCAGAAAAGCATGAGGCACATTGCACAGCCCTGGTAACCCCGCAGCCCGCATGGCCCCTGCAGCCAGGGAGCGGGGAGGCTGCAGCGCCATGGGGACATGTCCTGCCCTGTCCCCAAGGTCACCCCCCCCAGCCTGGTGATGCTCCTGCCCCACAGAGCTGCTCGGAGGCTGCTGCCAGCAGAGATGTGGGGTCCTGGCACAGCTCCCAGCTGCTTGGTTTGGCTTCGCCCCACAGACTACGCAATCCTTCAGGATGCTGAGGGGGCTGTGCCTTTTGCTTCTCATCTATGAGCTGCCTGAAGTACTCTTAGCTTAGAACCTCTTCACCTTCTAGTATTTCATTGAGCAGAGGGAACCTGAGCATTCAGATCAGTGCCTGAGTAAAGGGCTTTCTGCACAGACATTTGCGCCTCCTGTCCCCAGCTTAAACCTTCCCTGCCTCCAGCCATGCTCACAGCGATACCTTTTACCAAACACTGCAGCAGGAGCTAGGCCAAACCCAGAGCACCCCGTGGGCAACTGCCACCTACAGCTATCTTCAGAGAAAAATTCAGCGCTCAGCAGTGGAGGGAGACCTTTCCTCCTTGCTGGTTTAACATGAGGGAGCTCTGCAGATCACTTCTGGGCAGAGCCTGACCTCAGTAGGCAGAGCTGGTCATCGGGGCCACCTCTGCTGTGACCCCAAGGAAGCACTGCAGAGTGCGTGTAAGCCTAGCTGTGCACGAGCACACTGCAAGTCTGGGGGCATTCAGCAATATGTGCTGCAGGAGCTGGCACTTTCGAGTGTCACCATCACAGCGAGGTGTGGTTTTTCACATTAGCCAGCATTACACAGCTCAGTGGGGTGAAACTTCATTATTCCCCTTTGTTACAGACAAATACTTAAACACCACAGCACAGTAGCCCAACTATACCAGCAATTTTGAAATCAGAGCAATCAAATCTTTGCCTTTTTTAAACATTTGCTGTATACTACATCCTCATACTCATGTAAATGTTTCCACTGGGATTACAAAACCCCATTTGTTACTTCCAGGCTATTTACTTTTATGATAGCAGAGATATTTACAGGTATTATGTATTTAATAGCTATTGCCACCGCAGATAAAATGCTACGAAATTATTCGTGATACATAGCAATTTGCAAAATGATGCAGAGAGCAATATTACTAGTCTGAACAGGGACTAATTGAAAATAAAAGTCCCTGACAACCATAATTGCAGAATATAGATCACAGCATGTATCCACATAATATAAAGGTGTCAGCTAGTAATTTAACTTTTATCATCCATTTAACAAAACAGAGAAAACTATTTCAGAGATATGAAATAGGCATTAGGGCTTTTTTTTTTTTCCTTTCTTTCTTTTTTTAATTCCTGTAGTAGGGAACTAACTGATACTTTATGGTTTACAATGAGGGATTCTTCATCACAGCCCCACAGCGGGGCTGGAGCTGCCGGCAGCCCAGCATCGCCCACAGGGCCCATGCTCATGAGGGAGGAAGGCTCTGCCCTACATGGGTGCTATGGGAAAACAGTAGAAATTCACAGTATTCATTCAAGGATTGAAATGTTTAAAGATTATTAAAGATGATTAAAGAGACAAAGAGAATATCCCTTTGTCTGGGAGACTTGGAATTGAAGCGCAAGTTGAAATAGGTTCGTGTTTTCAGCCTCTGATTTTTTTCCCTAATGCATCAGTGAAATGTGTCTTTCTTGACTTAGCACCTCAAAGACAAGAACACGCACAGGCAAGGACAGGGAAGTGAAGGAAGTGCCTTGGGAACCGTCACCTCACCTCACCTGCACGGTAGCAGCTGGCAGCAGGCCCAGCCACACCAAGCAGCAGGGCCACGGGCACCCTGACACATTTGGGTTCAGAAAGCCCTAGTCCCCCCTCAGACAGCTCTCTTCTGCCAGCCATTGGGAGAGAACAGAGGCAACAGCGTTAAGCGGCTGTGTTAGACTACTGATTCAGTCGCATACATACCGGAATTTAAAGATCTTTTGCCCATAAGTCCAACAAAGGAGTCTGTTTTATGCCCTGAAAAAATATATTTGGGGGTGTTTTAATGCATTTTAAATAGGCAGGCTCTTAAGACAACGCATTCTCACAAGGAAGGAAGACAGACTCCAAAACCATTCATCTCACATACTCATTTTTCGTGCCACTCTCAGAGCATGGAGAACGAATATCGACATGTGTTAACTTCTTTTCTTTGTTTAATTATGACAGAAAAACAACAACCAGTAACTGATTCTTACTCTTTTCCCAGTACAATTTTGGTCGCTTTTGTCAAATGCCCAAGAAGGCAGCATCCTGGCAGAGCTTTCACCTGCATGATGCACCTACTCTATTTGTAGGTGTTATACTCCATGTAACAGGGAAGGAAACCCCTCTCACCAACCAGGCAGAGCCTTACTGGAGATGGAACCGGTGGGATTCTCTCTGGCCATATCTGAGCCAGACAGCCCAGTTTTGTTTTTGGAATATTTATTACTTTCCTGTTCTGTTAGCACTCCTTAAGCCACTGGATATGTAGAGGTTAAATTACTCCAGCTTTTGGCCCCTGGCATGTATGAGATGTGGCAAAAGCTGTAGTTCAGGTAAGGATGGAAAAGGAGCCATTCTTCTTTCTCTAAGCTGACTTTTGAGGCAAACTTAGAGATTTCTCTTTGGAAAGAATTTTGCCTGGCTACTTCATCTACAGGCCCAGAGGAACAATTTCAGACCTCGCAGGCAGTAATGCGAGCTGAAACAGCTTCAGTTTTTTTTTTTTACTTTAGCCAGCAGGCTGTTTGACTCTTTAATTGGCCTTCTAATAAATAATCCCGGTGATAAAATCCAGTGATGAACAGAGCACAAAGTAAAAGAAAATAATTTTTAACTGGTTAGGTCTTCCAGATCCTATCTAAGCATCTTCAGATAGAGAATATACCTGTCCCTGTGCACAAGCAGGTTACAGTACAGTGTGAAACCACCTCCCACTCGGTGTGGCACAGACACAAAGCAAGGAATGCGTATTGCTCGAGTTGGATGCTCCTGTTTGTAGGGCAGAGCACCAGCCAGCCCTGCTGTGAGTGGGGCTGACTCACAGGGAGCACCTCACGGCGTCTCACTTATCCCTGGAATCATTCTCAGGGATTTGGGAATTCGCAATTCTAATCTTCCAGAGTTTGCTGTCTTAATTGCTCCTCTCTGAGCCTGGCAGTAAGCATGCCTCGCCTCTGAGAAAGGCTCACAGAGCCCCCAGAGAAATTAAGAGCTGCAGCATCCTCACTTTAATGTGGATTGAAATTTCAGAGCTGGTGGTGGCTTACATTGGGTACAGGTTTGAGATGCGACTGAGGGGTGTTCTGCCTACAGAACGGAGCAGTGATCCGACCCTGGCGCGGCCATTCCTCAGCTAAACTCAGCCACCTGCACCCTGAAACACGCCGTTCTCCATCAGAGTACCTTCGCATAATTATTTAAAAATATTTACATGTTTTAACTTACTTTTGTGAGAGATCTGGCCATATCCTGGTCGGAGGAGGAAAGGAAAAAAAAAGGGAAGAGTGGTTGGAAAAAAAAAAAAAAAAAAGACCCAAATCAGGCAAACACATATGATGCTACTGCAGTACTTAAAGCATCAAACACAGCAACTACACCAAGCATGCTCTGGAGACTTAAGGAACATTAAGATGATGTTTACAGTTCCATTTCTCTTCGAAGAGACAACAAAATCCTGTGTCAGACAAACCCACACACTGCCAGGTGGCTCTGAGCAGCTCTCAGCTCTAGGAGCTGTGCACGCAGCTGCCTCCACGCTCAGGGCACCAAGTGGCACACACGCTGACCCGCAAGATGCCGACATGCTCCTTACTGCTGTGCACTCAGCACTTTAATGCGAAGCCCAGTCCTTTCTGATAAGGGGTTTGTCTTATGCTAAACTTGAACAAGCAACAAGAAAACTCTGGAGAAAAACATAAGGTGTGAGAAGGGAAGAGGGCCTCTGAGGAGTGGAGATGGGTGCTAAGCAAAGCATGCAGGGGTGCCCTGCCCCGCTCACCCGCATCCCGCTTGCCCATGAGGCCAAAGAACTGCTGGGGCCGGGGTCTCCGTGCCATCCTCTGCAGAAAGTGCTCCAGTGGCAGCGGCAGCTCCTCCTGCGGGGTGACAGCACGGTGCTCAACGCAGCCCCAGCACCCCTAGCACCCTCCAGCTCCCAGCCTCAGGGCTCACCTTCTGCTCGCCGTCGGCCCAGTCTGCCCAGTAGCTGAGGTCATCAGGGGCGGCCATCTCATCGGCCAGTGCCTGTGCTGAGGCCAGCAGCAGCACGGTGAAAGCCAGCGGGAGCCTCATGGCCGCCTCGACGTCCTGTAGGGGTGCAGGGTAAGTGCCTGCAGGGTACCCTGCACACCTACACACGCACACACTCAGGAACAGATCACACGCACAGACACACACCTGCAGCCTTGTATGTGCATACACCCTGCAACTGGGCATCACAGCATTCAGACACACACCCAGGTACACCCGTCCTCAGACGGAGGCACAGAGCTGTACGGACACACACCTTTGCACATAGATACAAGCGCACCTGGATACACCCTCACATATATACACACCTACCCACGTACATCTAGTTATAAGCTCACCCGTCACACACCTGAGCTGCATGCACACACAGCTCTCCACACGCACTCTATCCAGGGATGCTCACACACACCACCAAGTACGCCCCAAACCAGGCTTGCACATGCAGCACAGAGGTGTGGACGCACAAGCACATGCAGGCACTCTCTTTCTCCTACGCAGCTGCACGGCCCCACACATCATATAGACATGCACCCATACAAGTACACAAGCACGTACACCCACAAGCACATAGACACACACACACTCACGCCTGCAGGCACACACTGACAGACAGACGGATGGACTGACATACGGACACGCACCGTTCGCAGCGGGAGCCGGGCGCTGCTCGCCGCGCATTGGCCGCCCGCGGGAGCGCTCCGCACTTTATAGACCGGGCGACGGGGAGGGCCGAGGCTGCCTCATTTGCCTAAATGCAATTACCCCCGCTTTTTATCGTCCCAGCCCCGCGCCAGCCCCCGCCCCGGCCGGCAGCCCACGCCCCCAGCTCCCGCCGCGCCTCCCGGGGCTGCCCGGGGCCGCTCCCCCCGGCCCGACGGAGCTGGGGATATAGGGAGCGGGCACGGGCTGCGGGCACGCGGAGTGTGTATAGGGAGAGGGCACCGCTTTTCTCTTCCTCCTCAGCCCGTTCCGAGGGGAGAGCCGCTCCGCAGCCGGCGGCGCTGAAGAACGACGAGCAGAGGGCAAGGACGGGACGCGGGGACCTCCGGGGCCACCCCAGGGCAGGTCCGGACTGCCCCCGGCGCGGCGGGGACACGGGCACGGAGCGGTGCGCAGGTTCTGCCCGCTCCGATGTGACAAACGCTTTCGCTCCCTCTCCAGGACGGGCTGCCTACCTGTGGCCATCCCATAGCACAGCATCGGGCGTTCTGTGCAGTTTGGCAGGAGCTAACGGCTCTTCTGAGCAAGAAGAGACCGCTCGGGTGCTGAAATCAGCTCCCTGGTACCGTCCCTGTGCTTGCTGCAAGGTGCTCCCACCGAGGTGGTAAACCTCCTCGCCAAGGACAATTAATTGGGAGGTAACCGTGTGGCCAGCTGGGGACCCAGCACGTCATCTGCTCAATAAAGGTGTGACTAATTCCAGGCCTCCCTGTTCAACAGAAATGCTCCCCAGTTCCCAAACTATTTCCCGAAACACGGGCTGGTGTTAGCCTCTTCCCAACACTGGGGGCATCCACAGGACTCAGCACATCAGTGGGGAAAGAAAGATGCAGCTCCTCCGTAGGCAACAGGGGCTGCCGAGGCAGTGGCTGAGGAACATGGAATCACTAAGGTTGGAAAAGGCCACAAACATCATCTAGTCCAACTCCAACCTGTCTCCACCATGCCCACTAATGACGTCCCTCAGTGCCACATCTACTCTCTTCTTGAAAACCTCATGTTTTACAGAAGTACCGGGAGCATCTGAGCTATGATCACTATGATATGTTTGAACTGGCAAGTCCTTTCTGTTCTGTTATCCAGCGGTTCATCAAAATGGATGTAACCATAGCTTCATTTATGAAACTACAAGGATTTTCTTTCTTCAGGGACAGCAAGAGATGGAAAATTAGAAGGAATGTGTTTCAGTCTCCTCTATTCTTCAGAAATGATAATGAATTCAAGCACTTTATATCAGACTTATCTAATAGTTTGGGTGGGAGTGGAGAAATGAACAATAGGTCAAGCTCACTTTTCTCTGTTTCTGAAACAAATTGACTGCTTAATCTTTCTTTGACCTGCAGTGCCTGGTCATTACACTATGGACTTTTCAGGAAGTGAGCATATTTCATAGCTAATGAGGAAAACTGTTTCCTAGAGAGAGTTTCTCAGTCAATTTTTCACATGAAGGGGAGGCAGGAGGTAGGGCAGGAAGAGCCACATCTCAACCTGAGAGCAGCTGGAGCTCCTGCCTTTGTGCTACCTGCTCCCTGCCCTATGTATGCATCAGAACATAGAAAAATGTCCTCACTTTTGCAAAAAAAACTGCTTCTGCCACAGAAACAAAAGCAGTTATCTTCTCACAATATTAGTGAGTTAATATTTATGTGTTGCATTGCAAATAAATATGTGAGAGTGTGTGTGGGCACAAGGCATCTGCATTGAATGTCCGTCCCATCCTTACAGCATCCTCTGGTGTACTTAGATGGTAAGATGTCTATCAGCCAGCACAAATACTTTTGTTCATTAATTGGGAGATCATTAAACCTGTGACAAGAGTCGTCAAAATTTCCCATGGAAGGGACAGAGGAAGGCACCATTGGAGTTACTATCCAGACATCTCCCTAATTGAGCTGAGGAACCAGCTTAAAGGCGCTTGTTGTGGCTTGAATCTTGACACTAATGGAAAAAATCGAGAAGCAAGTGCCTATGAAACACACCTCAGAGAATTTCTTTTCAGATGGGTTTAATATAAAACATCCTCTGTGATGGTCTTTGTGAAATGTTTATTTGAATTTTATGATGATGCTTTGGTTTCCAGTAAAAAGAAGTCCAGTAGTTAATGATAAGACACAATAGCTGCTGTACTATTATTAAGTGATTCTTCTACCATCAACAAACAGCTAATGTGCTCTGGGAACATAGTGAATTAAATGTAGCCATGAAAGATTTTGAGCATAATGCAAATCTGAATTGTTCGAGGACATAAAATTTCAGAGCACTTGACATGAGATGAATGCATCTGACATTGTTCTTCCAAGTTTTTACACAGTATAATAATGTGCTAGATACTTAAACCTAGAGCCTAAGTGTCATTTGTATTGACATCTCTTTTCATCCCTTTATGAAGTATCTGAAAATAACAGAGCAAACCATAGAACAGCTATTTTATATAACTTCAAAAACAAAGGATGAGATGCATTCTACCTGAGCATAGTGATGCAGTTTTCTTAATAGATCAGACTGATTTCTGTTGTGACAAGAACAGAGATGTTCTTACCCAGAGCTGTGACTTTATACATATTGAAAAGCGACCGTGACTGATGACCTCTTAAATTTTTCATAGATATGTGTCTCCAGGGGAAATAGAATGATTTCGATCACAGATGCAGTGTCTTTGTAACGTAGTGATGGATTTTGACACTGTAAGATTATTTATTGGCAAAGTATCGAAGTGGCATAGGAAAAATTAGCAGAGCTCACAACAGTCTGATTTTCTAATTAACTGTAGCCAGCTTAGTGAATTACTTTCACCTGTACTTTACATGACAAATTTGTTGCCTTGTTTTCTTTTAATGAAGGTTTACATTTCCACATCATATGCCTGAACATACTAATGCATGCAAAGCATATGTGATAATTATGCATCTCTGTCTCTCTCTCTCCATCCATAAAGAGAGTGAGAAAATATTCTACTGCTCGTGAAATTAGACAGCATAGGGTCAATTGCATTGTGTTTGCAGGCAGGTAAAGCAGAGCAGTGAGATCTCTGTGCCACAAAATGCCTTTTTCTGGGCAAGTACAGAAGGAAGAAAAGCTGATCTTACACAGTCATCTGGCAACAGCTGGAAATGCCAATGTTGGTCTTTTGTTCTAATTTTGAAAAGAAAAGGCAATGGTGTTCCCACTCTTCTGATCCCCGTGGTCTTTCACACTCCTATCACTGTTCTCTGCCCTGCCAAGCCACCAGTGTCAATTGCCTCTTACCTAGAGAGCTTCATTAACTCTGATCCAAGGCCCACGTTGACCACACTATGTCAGGCAAACAGGTTGGATCAGCTGAAATAAATAAATGGCAGGGTGTTAAGATACTGACCGTAAACACATCATGTAAATGTTTCAGTCAAAGCTGTCTCCTAACCTAGTAGCTCAATAGGTGATCAGCTGAGCAAGGAATAAATGCAGTTCTGCTGAGCTCCTTATGGGAGAGAGTGTGCGTGTTCTTGGAGGAGAAAAAACATTTACCCTCAGCCATTTGGAGCTGAGAGGGAGAGCAGCAAAGCCACAGAAAGCTGCTTCTGCATGGAGCACAGCAGGAGCTGTGGGGCAGCTGGTGAGGAGGAGCAGGAGGCTGGCTGTCCAGCTGCCCCTGTATGCCTGCTCCTCTGTTGATGGCAGGGCTGAGCAACTGCCGAGACTGGCATTTCTGCATATGTTTTCATTCAGGCTTAATGAAAGCAGTAAGATATGGACTTACAGCTCCTCTGATATGCCTTGCCACCATTCTCCAAACAGTTTTGAGTAGGAGAGTGGAAGACATGATATTTACTGGGTTTTGTTCAGGAAGCCAACAGTGAATGCCATTCTAACAACACATTTTAATAGCAAATGGAGAATGGTATTCACTTCACAAAGACAACATTAGTCTCTGTAAACCATGAATCTAAGTGTGTTTTTTTCACATTTACCATAACCAACAGAATGGCCAGGGACAACCATGAAATGGAGCGCAAACTCTTCCTGGAAGCTCAGGCATATTATGAGCATCACAGGTCTGAGCTCAACCCGAAAAGCTGGAGTGTGAACTCCCATCACAATCCAAAGAACATAGGTAGAGCAGCCAAGGAGCAGATGCTTAAATTAACAAAGTTCATCACTCTTGGCAGAAAACTGATGACATTTCTTTGTCTCTCTGCAAACAGAGACCCTGTTGGTCTCCTGAAGTCTTATTAGATTACAAGGATATTTATAATTCAGTTGATTTGATTCAAATGAAACCTTCTGAGTCTGGAGCTCTCACTCTAAGGCTTTTTGCTTTGGTTGTCCAAGCTCACATGAAAACTACTTCACAGTGACCTGTGAGGAGAAACGGAAGGTTTAAGCTTACTTATCCAGCAGGTGAAATTAAAAAGTTGATTTTTAATCTAGCCCTAGCACACCTTCATTACAGCTTTTCTGCAGGAAGAACAATCTTATCTCAGAGAGCTCTGCGAAACTAGCCTTGGTCTTGAGCAATTTTGCAGATGGATCATCTAAACCAATCCCTTTGGCCTGTCTTCAACACCCAAGTGAATATCTGATCTTGCCAGCAGAACCTGTCATCATCATACTGAGTACCTGGCTTGTTTGGTATTGGGTCCTCCTGCTGATTCCCACAGCTCCCAGTGTTCATTGCAACAGCAGAAGGGGATGAACGCTGCTCATCTCTGGTACAATCTGTGGTTCATTGAAACAATTTCTCCACTTGGTCTCAAACGCTCGTGAATCCTCCCATTTTATACCTCCTGTTAGAAGCAAGATAATTTATGTAGCTGAATCTTCATTGAATATTAATATTTTCTCTCAGAAACACAGCACATTTAAAAAGATTTAGCAGGATAAAAGGCTACAGTTTCAGCTAAAATTTAAATAATCTGAGCTTCCTAGAACTAATAGTTTTGTAATAGCTATGTCAAACATCTTTCACAAACCTGTAACACTATCTTCTTCCTTGTTTGCATTTGGTGCGTCTCACTCTTTCCTTCCTTGTATGCCAACAGAATTTCACCGCATTTCCACAAGCCTTTGAAGTCCTCAGTGATTTTATTTATGACTTTCCTGCTTTTTGTTTACTTTACAGTTTTTTTAAGACTTCCTTCTAAACTCTTAATCCATGTATCAAAGCCTGTGCAACAGCCTTATCTCTCTCTACAGCTACCTGAAAGGAGGTTGTAGCGAGGTGGGTGTTGGCCTCTTCTCCCCTGTAACTAGCAATAGGACTAGAGGGAGTGGTCTCAAGTTGCACCAGGGGAGATTCAGGTTGGATGTTAGGAAAAGTTTTTTCTCTGAAAGAATGGTCAGGCACTGGAACAGGCTGCCCAGGGGGGTGGTGGAGTCACCATCCCTGGAAGTGCTCAAAAAACGCTTAGATGTTGTACAGAGGGATGTGGTTTAGTGGGGAAATATTGGTGGTACATGGACAGTTGGACTGGATGATCTTGGAGTTCTTTTCCAACCTTGGTGATTCTATGATTCTGTGATTCTTTGAACTTGTAAAAGCAAGTTGGCATTCCTGGAACAAACATCTGTGAACTTGGTCTTGAAGGTGGCATTGTGTACGGTGAGATAAAAGTGAAACAAAGAAGAAGAAATTGCCCAAGGAGGAAATATGTCGGAGATCTAAGAAGTTCAGATACTCAAATAAAGGGGGGCGAAAGGTAGAGAAAGGGAGAAAATAGCAAGGGCGATCTTTCATGCTGCTTTGATAATCACTTGAAGTAAAATACATTTCTATGGCTTAGCCATCTTCTCTTCTGGTTTTCAACCTTATAATACATTCATTTTTCTTAAACTCTGAAGTTCTAAGCTCATGTCAGTGACAAGTTCATTTTTAAGTAGGTCACTTCCTTCCAAATCATTCAGCCGGTAAGATAAAGTGTGAAATGGGTTTATGGGCATCGTTTATTATGCAGAAGTTTTACAAAAGTTGCTGCCTAACCAAAGAATGGTTATTGGTGCTACAATTGAAAAGTGTAGCAAAAGGTGACCATGTTGCTGTTGGATACTATGGAAATCTGAGAATTCTTCATTGGGTTGCATGTGAGGATATTTCATCTGTTTGGTTTAATTGTCTCACTATGACTCTTTCCCACTCATGCCATGCTGATTTCTCAGCAACTTTAAAACCTTGCCACATCTAATGAAAGTGCTTTAGCAAGCTGGTAGCCCAGCCTCCATTGGCAGAAAGAGGAGGAGGGAGGCCATCCTTCAGTAAGCCTTGGAGACATCTGCCATGCCCAAGGAAATCAAAGAAGCTTTATCCCTCCCTACAGACCCCACTGCTTGATGCCAAGTCCCTGATACAATGAGCTTTCCATTTAGGTAATTTGCATCTGTTTCTTCTAGACTTCTTTTGATGATGAAAGGCCTGAGGGTGTGTGCAAAGGGATGGAGGGTGGAGCAGGAGGATTCTGCAGCTGTGGCTGTGCCTGAGGAGGAGGGATGCCATGTTCTGCCTTTGGGCCCAGGGCCGGGCTGCTCCTGGCACTGGATGCTGGTCTCTTACAGCACAGTGGGCACTGAGGGATGGGAGGGAGAAGGAAGCTGAGTCCAGCTCCAGAGTGTATCCCAGGGGGATTATTCACACTCAGGGCTGTTTCTCTTTGGAGCAGATGACCATTTTGTAGCTGCTGGGGAACCAGCTTCTCCTCCAATATGGCCATAAATATCAATGCCTGCAAAGCTTGCTGTATTTACTAAAGGTGGTCTCTCTTCAGAAGATGTGGTCTGCATGGCTGAAAGCAAACCAGCCTTCCCCAGTTGTATTTGAGGCACCAGCTGGGAATCGTTCTGCTCTTCTGTCATATTGCTGGATGCATGTTTCCAAGCTGTTGTCCCTCCCGACACAAGTCTGATATGCATCAGACAAACCCAAGGTGTGAGGCTCAAAACAGAGGAACCACACGTTATCCTGGAGGACAGAAAACATCACTGAACAGTCCCTTCTGACCTAAAACTGGAATTAGGCTGTTGTCCTGAGCCCTCCAAGAGCCCTTTTCCTCACCCTTCCTGTCCATGTATGCACATTGCACTTGCTATAGTGACTTAGCTCTCACATTCCTCCTCCAGAGCCCAATGGACAAGGGTAAATGCAGTGTTAATCTGGAAGTATCCATGTATTTGGGAAAGTCCACAGCTCTCAGGCTTTTATTCATCTGAAATGAGATCCCTGCACCAGACTCACACTCTTGCCAGTTCCAGTCCAATTCAACTAGATGCCTTTACTAAGTTTGAGGTGCAAAATAAGGAATTATTAAACTAAGAAGCTGACAAAATCAAGCTCCTAGGTATTCATAAGGGAAAATGCTACCAGGTCATCATTTGGCTAGAAGCTGAAGTTTTCATCCTTTCAGGATTCACATAGTAGAGGGATGTAATTGCCAGGTCAACAACCCCCTGCTCACAACCCATAAGAGTGCATGTGTGTGAGCAGACATCTCCTTTTCTGCTGAATTCCTTCCCTTTTCACTTGATAAGCAATAAGAAGTGGCTTTTATCTGTCTTCATAGCATTATCCAGTTAAGGCAAAATTACTGTATTTTAGCTAATCAGAAGATACATCAGGACTTATCTCATTAAGGGCTGGCCCTTACAGTCTGTGCTCTGCCTCAGTGCTTGTATCCTCATGGATGCACTGTAGTACATGCACGCAAATATTTTCTGGAAGTTTGTATTAATCATTAAAGAGCACCCTGAATGGTTTCCCAGAAAGCTGATTTTCCCAGGACATCCAGAATAATGAAATCAAACAGAAAAAAACAATAAAGAAGTTTGCAGCTGTACTAATTCCCATGTAACATGCCAACTTGCAATTCTGCCTGGCTTTCTACTCCCACAGCTGCATGTGTAGCTGGGTGCATGGGCTCTGCATGCTGCAAGCAGCATGGCTTCTCTGCAGCCAAGAATGTGAGGAAGGAATGGTTATTTAGTAAAATGTAGCTCAGGTGGAATGCTGTTTGCTTCCAAAGAACAGAGCCATATCACGTACATCAAATATATTCCAAATTGGAGAAATCTGCAGATACTTTCATACAAAATTACTAAATTTTTTAGGATTTAAGTATATTAAAAACTAAGAACTGCAACACTTAAGTATTAGCTGCTTATCTGAGCACCTGAAGAACTGAAATTCAGGTTCCTCCTTCTCTAAAGCTAAAGCTAAATAAGAACTAAATGCTCGAAAATGAAATTCAAACATCCAATTCACAAACAAAGAGACCACCTAGGGTTTGTCAGTAGAAAGCATGGAACTCTGTTAGCCTGCCTAAGTTCAGGTTAGGCATTCATCAGCAGTTTGTTCCACTGTAAAAGTGAAGATCTATAACCACTCTGCTACAGGGCTGAGGGGAGTTTCTGAAGTCATTTTAAATGACTGGAAAAATACGTCTCATTTTATCTAATCTGAGATGTAGTTTACATGTGAATCTGCCATAACTGGTATGCATTCACTGGGCAATGCATAAAAGGCAATGTATATTGCTGAATCATCTTTTTAAGTTGAGAAAAGGATGAAGGCAGCAATCTTCAGATAAAGCTCAGGTCAGTGAAACCAAATAGAAAGGCAATCTCGTGCTTTGCAGTGCTTGTAAGCTTCACAAACGCATCTGTACCTCTCCTGAACTATTTCCAATCCATAGCTTATGTGGCTTTCCTTTTACATTGGTGCTGGGTCCAATTTTTACTTTATAAGCAATAAGTCAGCATCTAAGTGAAGGTTAAGACCCTTCCTTGGGGACCAGTTTGGAATGAAATCACAGAGATTTGTGCAGCCCAAACCTCCTTCTATACCTAAGCAGCCAGATTCTGAGCATGGCTAGGATTCAAGTAACACCTCTAGAAGAAGACCTTTTTGCATTTTGGGAAAGTTAACTGTGGATATTTGGACACGTAGGGGTTTAAACGTTTCCTCAGATAGGTGACAGACATAGATTCCCCCATCAGGAGGGAGCTGGAGTGGTGAACATGTTCCTCCCCATCTTAGAATGCAAATAGTTTATGCTCATGAAATATTCACATTCTTCCACATTAATGTGTGGATATATAATTCAGAAAAATAATAGTAATGACTACTCTTTGATTAGCTTACTCCAAGTTTTGTGCTTCAAACACAAAAAAAGAAAAACATGAAACATATTTGGACACATCAAAGATAAAAACATTACTCACAGGTCTGAGGTCTATTACCTCAGGACACATTATGCATTCTGTTTTTCATATGTTTTGAAGCATTTCATTAAACATTAGTAGTTTTCTCCACTTTTTTTTTTATACTTTTCCCTTGATATTTTGCTTGAGAGAGAACGTGACAGCATTTGCTTTCTGAGTCAAACTGCATACCTTACATTTTATGCAAACTTTTGAAAGCAAAGGCTTGATAGACTATGATTTGATTGCAATATTTTCATTAATGAACAGACAAGCTCTACATAGATAGTTAAGTGTACATCATAGAAAGCATCAAGTAAGCAAAAGGCTTTTCTCTAAAAGTGTCAATAAACGTATTTGCTAAGGGCTAAAGTGATTTTTTCATGGATATCATTAGTTCTACTTCAAAGGCATTTTATTTCTTATATACCTGCTTTACAGAATAAGAGATTTTGTTGTGCCTTTTCAGAGTAGAAGTGATTAGGCAAGCATGCCCAGCCCAGAGAAGGCATAAGCACCACTTCAATTCCCTTGATGTCAAATTCCTAAAATTATCTGTTATCTCCTCTCAAACTGAGATGACTCTGTAATTTAGTGCTGCAGCTGCACGTGGAGAACAGAGCCTGTGGTATTGTGAGCAATTCTGGTTCTTCTATGTTCCAAGGACTTCAGCAAATGCCGTACTACCCGTGCGCTACCAAGACCTGTGGAAAAAGATCTGTACCTGATGTCCAGGAGGTGGCAACAGCAATAAAGCATGAGGATCCTCATGAAGTAGCCAAATGCAGCTGTGCATGCAGAAAACCTCGTGTTTCCTGGAAGAAGACTGAAAGAAGCTTTTCTGGCTTCTTGAGGACGATGCTGGTAAGGGATCACCAAAGTGCTGGAAAAAAACACCTATGGATAAAACCATATCTTAAACTTGCCCTCAGTCACTGGCAAGTCCTGAGGACCAGGGCTTGCACTCATCCCATAATGTGAATGGGAGCCCCACCCTTTGAGAATATTCAAGGCACCGCGGAAAAGGAGGAAGCAAGTAAAGCACAACAGGTTGCAAGCTGAAGGCAGAACTGCAGTTCAGACTTGCATGTGAGAAGTAATGCTTGTGTGGGGGAAGCAGTAGAATTTGGGACCTGGAGAAAAATTTTGACGTGCTTCAGCTTAGATTGGTTCCGTGATCAGAAACTACAGTGCTGAGCAGGGGCTGGACAGAGTGACCTCCATATGTACTTCTTCTGTGGCAGAGTAGGAAGTACTTGGTGATCAGTGGTCATTAAGTTTGGGAAATATGTCTCTAGTTCCCTCTTTTCTTGCTACTCAGCTGCAGCTGTAGCCCCGCATGTCCCTGTCAGCATGGTGACAACAGAGTGAATGCTCTCCTGTCAACAGTGCCACTGTCTGGTCAAAGGGCTGTCTGACGTAAGGCTAGGCACAAATGGTGCTGTGGTCCGAAGTGGGAAAGTCTGTAGCTGGACTCTGGCTTAACACTCTACAAGATAAGCAGAGCCTCAGAGTTGCCAACATTTCCGGATATTTCCGGAAACTCTTCTTAAATTAAGCTACTTTTGTGTGAAAGGTAGGCTATCGATGGTGGACATGGAACAGCTCAAAAAGGAGTGCTGCGCATCCTGAGCAGAGGAAATGGTAGGGCACAGTAGTTTTGCATCAGTTTTGCATCAGGCTGTTGGCTTAGGCCACGTCAGTGTACCTTCAGTGATCAGGGCTGTTCTGTATTTGTTCAAGAGGAAGTCTTGTCCAGGGCTGCTAGTACAACAAGGGAGAGAAACAGTTACAATGGCTCCTTTTTCTACTTGTAAGGGGAAAACAACAGATGATTTGTATAATTCATCACATAGTAATTCCATTCAAGTTGTAGATGGTCTGAAAATAATGTAATATAGCAGTAGGGTAATATAAAAATAACAGATAAGTTACTTTTTCCCTTTCCTTTCCAAAAATGAGCTATTATATTCATAATTGCATAGAGCAACAGTACTTCTCTGCTTTCTTCAAGATCCATTATACAATTTTCCTGCTCCATTCTCATCCTCTGCTTTTGAGTGGCTGTATCGCAGAGCTGAGCATTAGAACTAATTTTGCACGGGGACACTCCGGGATAGGAAGAGCCCTATGGTAGGAGGGATGAGCTGCCAATCGCAGGAATGCAGGGTCTGCGTCTTGGGTCACCTTCTGATGCACACTGTGCCATGCCACAGGACTGCCTCCAATAACCCTCAACATGCACTCGTCTGCATCACTTTGTAATTCCTCCTTCACATCCTGGTGGTGACAGGACCTAAGTTTTGCTAAATTATATGGAATATGATGAGAATCTGTCTGCATCCTAAGTCCAGTAATACAGGGATTGCCTAGGTGAAGGCATTTACCGTAATTAAATGCTATACAGATACAGTGATATAGCTGTAATCCAAACCCAAGGGATAATTTACACTTTTTACTTTCTTAGCTGGGCTGATTTCAATCTTTTGATACAACAAAATAATAGATTTTTATCTTGCAGGATCAGTTATACGTAGGGCTTTCTAGTGAACAATGCTCTAGACATACTCTAAGAATCTTCATGTTTCCTATGGCATTCAAACACCAGAGTGAATGCAGGTTTTGTTTGAGTAGAGAGTAGGTAAAAGATGAAAAAAAAAGGAACTCTTGAAATTTTAAGCAGCATGCCATGTTAGCTAAGTGCACCTTGTTTTATTTGCTGTGGTAGGACATTATAAAACAATGCAGTAGAAACACAAAAAACATTAAAGGGTTTTTTTTTTACTTAAACAGTCGGTCTTGGTGAAGAAATTTAAGTGATCTCCAAAGCTGCATTTGCTATTCCTAAAACATGTTGTGGCTTCTTCCCCTCAGTACTTAGCCACACATGGTTTCAAAGATGTCAGTGTCATTGCTGTGTCTCAAATAACTGCAGTCACTGCAAAGAAGGAAAAACATCCTCTGACATAAGTTTTTCAACACTGTCACAACCAAGAACAGGAGCTGATTCTGCCATGGGACAAGAAAAACTGATCACTTGCACACAGTCTGGCAGCAACAGAGTTGGTTTGCTTTGACTGGAACAACAGGAAAGATATGGGAACTCACTGCAAATGCATTGAGAGTATCTGTAAAATGAAGAAGCATGCACAGGCATTAAGCAAACATTTTTGGATTCAAGCCATCAAATTGTATTTGGAAAGGGGAATGCAGAATGGTGTTCCACTATTAGGATAGCCTACAACATGCCAGTATGTAACGTAAAGTGTCTTTGTCAATGATGGACCCAGTTTCACCAAGAAGATTAAAGTTTGGGGTCAGGCAGGTGTTTTTTCCCCCTTCCTCTGCCTCCACTACTGCCAAATAATGTCTTTTCATTTGATTAAATTATCCCATCCATATTAATATTTTAACTGTAGAATTTCATTTTCTTTGGATCAGCACCGACATTTTGAGATAAAATTATATGCTGGAAAATTAATTTATTAACCAACGCATTCTCTAATTAATTCATGATTTCTCAGCTTTTGAATCAGTAAAACAATAGAAAAAAAAGAAGATAAATGCTTTCTTATTAAATCGGTTAAAAGGCTTGCTTTTCATATGTAAAATAAAAATGCTTTTATGTTAGGAGGTCTGTTATCTTGTCAGTGAATAAAGGATTTGCACCCCTAATACTCCTTCCTGCTCATACAAGAAGAGATCATATGAAAAATGTGATTTGGAATGAGTAATAATTGATGAGTCCAACGCAGGCTTTAGCTTGGCTTCCTAGAAAACAAGGCTTCTATCACCGCGCTGTCTGTCAGCCCCTATGCCCACTGCACACATTTTTCAGCATGGTAGTCACAGTTCCAACCAAGTATGGCAGATGTATTGACCTCTAAATGATTTTCCTCAAACTTCAGAAAAAAACTTGGCTTTTTACAACAAAAAGACTGAAACTACTGTTCTCCATTGGAGAAAAGGCCATAGAGTTTTATAGAAAAACTATAAAATAGTTTTTGTAAAACAGGTATACCTTAAGGAAACAAAATTCTACTATTAACCTGCTTATAGCATCATAGAATCACAGAATAGCCTGAGGTGGAAGGGACCCACAAGGACTGTCGAGTCCAACTCCCAGCTCAACATGGGACCACCCCAGAATCAGACCGTATGTCTGCGAACATTGTCCAGATGCTTCTAGAACTCTGGCAAGCTCAATGCCATGACCACTGCCCTGTGCAGCCTGTTCCATGCCCACTGCCCTCTGGTGCAGAACCTTTCCCTAACCCCCACCTGCCCCTCCCCTGGCACAGCTCCGTGCCATTCCCTCAGGCCCTGTTGCTGTCCCCAGAGAGCAGAGCTCAGTGCTGTGAGGAGCTGCAGCCGCCATGAGGCCTCCCCTCAGCTCCTCTGCTCTGGGCTGAGCAAACCCAGGGACCTCAGCCGCTCTCCATACGTCTCCCCCTCCAGACCCTTCACCATCTTTGTACGTGTCCTTTGGACACTCTCTGATAGTTTTATGTCCTTTTTGTACTGTGGTGCCCAAGTGCTCAGTGACCAGCTTGTCTACTTGCAGCTGTCCATATTCTGTTGTGGGATCCCAGACTCCTTTATTTTTATGCACAACAGAAACATGCACAGAGCCTTTGCCACATGGTTGGAAGCCATGCAGTTGACAGTGACATATTGTGGCTGGGGATGTCCAGCTGGGTGGCAGCTCTGGTCATCCTCTGGGTTGTGTGAGCTGACTGAATGGGAGATGGTCATGATGTGCTATGCAGAGATGGATATGGCCTGTTCATTTGCCAGTTTTCCAAGTCCAAGAAGCAGGGGCATTATGAGACACCAATAGGAGGAAGGTTTGCAAAAATGGACATAGCACAGAAGGGATTTGTGGAACTCCTTCCCCAGGATGCTAAATGCATTTCTTGGGTTCACAACAAGCCATGCTCACTGCGTTCAAAGGGGAGAAAAATTCATTGAGGGCTATGAGGGCTATGAAGTGCAAGGACATCCCCTTTGCTCAGGAAATCTCAGAGATGTAAGTTTAGTGGGAGAGGAAGTATTCAGAAGTGTTGTTGCTACCATTTCTCTCCATTTGAGTACTCTTTGCTATCCACTGCTATGTTTTAGGTATTGAGTTGTGTCTTCCACAAAACGCATTCCATTTATTTTACTTACTATTTGTATTGCGTTTGTTACAGTAGCATATATTTATTGATAATTTTTGCTGTTTACAAAAGACAAACCTCATCAAACTAACTTGTTCACACCGAAGAAAATGATTTTATTAAAAGGCATCAGTCAGAGATGGCAACTGCCCTTCCTTACACTATGGAGGCAAGACAACCACTTTTGCACCTCACTACTCCAGTGCTTTATCCTGCCTAAGTGACACATTGTCCACTGCACTCCTCTGGAAAGGTCATCAGAGTATAGTGCCTTCTCAGAAGGATGCTTGTGGTCCAAGTACCATCCAGGAAGCATATAGCATCTGTACCTCTTGTAAGATAAGCCACCATGAATAGTGCATATGAGAGCAGCTGGAAACCCTAGGCAGAACAGTGTACTATTTTTCATTTAACTGCATTTATGCCTCTTCACTTTCCTTTCTGCAAGCAGGCTTTAGATCTGAGAGAATTACTGGGGAGGGGTCTCCTATATCTATCCTGAAGGACTTACACTTGTAAGTGTATATTTATAAGCACATGCACACTTATAAGTCTGTAAGAATTAAAATATTAGTGATTTTTCATTCATATTTTCCATCCTAAATAGTTTTAGTCATCCAGATAAAATGATGAGAACACCCCTAGGTCAGGTTTCATACTAATTGAATTAGACTAATTACTTTAGCAGTAGGAAATTCATATGTATGCTTGCCTGATGGGTAATTTGCCTAGTCAGGTAGAGAAAAATCCTCTCTTTTCTTGGTAAATAGATGCTAAAAAATGCAAACATTTTTGTCTTCTATTTCTCTCATATAGAAGATTGTATCTTCACAGAAATGAGCAGTGTGAAAATAATGATTAATGGTTATAATATGTAGAGAGGTGTATTAGCCATAATCACATTAGGCATAACATAAAGGTTAGATAAAATCTGGAAGCATTTTTTCAACTCTTGAAAGTTAAGCTGTACTAAGTATATTAATACATATTGAACATGGTTTTCTTCAGTGCAATGTAATTCTAATGTGATGTAGGACATGTTTGGTGAGATGTTTCTCTGAAAGGGAGAGTTGAGTTGTAGGGAATAGTGCAAGCAGATGTGTTTGTGAGGCCTCACTGCGAGGATGAATTTACTGATGTGGAGATGACTACCACTGAGCAAAAGGACAAGGAGAACGTGGCTAATAATGTTTGGAATGGGAAAACCTCATAATCTGGAAGTTCCAATAGAAACTAAGCCTTTATGGAAAAGCAAATAAGAATTAAAAGATGTTTTAGGAATCATAGAATCATAGAATAGCTTCCAGCATCCCAATTTCCCTGGGCAACCTGCTCTGGTGCCTATTTTGAGCAGGCATGGAGAGCCAGAACACTAATGCATTTTTGGGCCTTAATTTTTGTGCAAGGTTACTCCATGCTTTACCCTCATAGAAACAGAAACTTTTTTAAAAACCAACAAACTTTGTTTGGTTTAGAAGCTCCAGTTTATGGAATATTATGCAACCTAAGAACTTTCCATCTATGATCCAAAGTCTTGGATGATCCAAGAAAGTGAAATCTGGCTGAACTGGCATTTCTCAAGCAACATCAAGATACTGTTACAGGCTACTTTCCACAGTGTCTTGAAACAGGAGACTCTTGATGGTTTTGTACTTATGTTTCAAGGAGAAGTCCTCAAAAATATTGATTTTGTTAACAGGCTCTGGATGAGTCTATTACCACTGTGCTTTGTATCTCTGGAAAAAAAGAAGGAAGTCCAGTAAAGACGGTCCTACATTCTTTTTCACACTCTCTTTCCTCTATTAGGAAAGAATGTTATTGGTACTATAAGTTACAAACTCCATTTGGGTGACAGTCATTGTGCCAAGCCTCTTCTTTTTAATAGAAACACTGAAAATTATCATAAACTAAAAAGGAGAGGAAAGATGTGGAAAAAGACACTTTCAGAACCAACAGAGTAGTTCTGTGATTGCTTGTTGCAGAAAATGTAGGCTTTACTGAGGCTGAAATAAAGATATGAGTAATGTCAGGAAGTCATGGACAATTATAAAGAAAATGCAGCTGCAGCTAATGCTCCCTACTGAAGATGCAGAAATAGCTGTGTTGACCTGGCTTCCCGAATGAAGCTGTGAGAGGGAAATGAAATCTCAGAGAACTGATTTCTCATTTCTGACAAAGGCAGCAATACCTTTGTGCTTTTGCAACCCCAGTACTCCTTTTAATGTTTCCTGTTCTACTAGCATGCCTCTCATAATTAAGTTCTCTTCCTCAAACTGACTTATCTTGGAGGACCTTCATTCTTAGAAACTTGCTCCACCTAAAACAAAAAAACTAAAAGCAAAAAACTCAACCCTGTATTAGGTGTGAAAATGATGTCCATTTCCAGGTAATTTGGAAGTCCCTGAGCCTTGTCTGGTCGTAGAAATATACAGGCTGAAGGAAATTCCCAACACAGTTGCCTTGGAGTATTTGTCAGTTCTTATTACCAGCTCATAACAGCAGTATTCTCCAACTTCCCTATCCCCAAACTCTGAACCCAGTTAACCTTGAGCACAAGCAAAGATAGGCCCTGAGTGGAGAAAGGAAATCTCTGAGGAAGCTCTGCTGCCTTATGGGACGGAGTGCACAGCATCACAAGGACAGGTCTGGTGGGGTGATCCCATAGCTCGCCAGGCACATCTTGTGCTTGGGAACCGAGATACCAGAAAAACTTGGGAAAAAACTGAGAACAATTGAAAACAAAGTTTTACAATGGGAAGGAACGATAAAAGTTAAACATAAGTCCTGCCATCTGCACTGCTTATACAAAATGTGTCTGGGTCTGCTACAGCTTTGTCAAATACCTCCTCGTCTGAAGGCCCTGGAATGCAACACAGACTGTGGGATGGAGACAGGCCTTGGCAAACAGGGCTGTGTTTAGAACTCCAAAATGGAACCACCTTGTGCACTTTGGGTGGATGTGTTTGTCAAAACACCATGCTGTTGTCACTGGAGCAACAGCGGAGGCTGAGGCTGTTGCATAAATCCACATCAAAACACTGAGGGGTGGAATACATCTGCTTGCTTAGAAAAGAGCATAGTCACAAGCAAATAGATTGCCTTGTCCACATCATTAATATTTATAGGTTTACACCTGGTAACACGACTTGTCAGCAAAGGAACTGCTCACAAGACCTCATTAATATTGATAGCAGCAAGCCAAGTAACACAGCTCAGAACCGGTGCCTTTTCCCAATACTTCATTAATATTTACAGCTCCGCAGGTGATTTATTTAACTTTCAGAAGTTCACAGTGCTAAATCATGATACGGAGGCTAAGTTACAGCGTGGCCATTTAGGTTAAGTAGTATCTTAAAATAAAAGACTGGATATGAATTAACGTTATTATCGGTAATAGCTTCCATTCTTTTTGCATTTAGCTTTGTAAATCAGCTTGTATTGAATAAAGGTTTGCAGCTGCGGCGTAAAGACTCTTTGCAAAGCAAAACTGAAGCAGTGCTGTTTCCATTCTACCACCTCCCCGAGCAGTCTGTTCCAGGGCATCGCCACTCTTTATGGTACTGTAGGTTTCATTATCAACTATGTATTTGCCTGTATGCATTTCTGGACTCCTAAAAGTGGTTCACAACTGTCTTATATGCAGGACATCATGATAATAAGCAGATGCCTTCTTAATCGTTTCAGACCAACCATGTGAGTAAATTCACTGCCTCATATATTGCACCCAAAGCTGCGAGCTGGGCAATCTGTGCTGCACACAGGCAGAATTTTTTCACAATCCCTGACAATTTCAATAATTTCAAAATAATTTTCAGATTCTGAAAGCCTGTAGTTAGATTTAAAGTATTGTTATTGCCCACCTTTTGATCTTTTAAAAGACAGATGGAAACCTGGAAAAACACCATCTAGGCGCAAGATATTTTAAAACAAGCCATGGAACAGAAAAGGAGTCAAGCAGAAAAACATCACGCTGGTGCTCTAAGCAGCAGATTTTAGTCTGGTATCATAATATCATCCTTCTAAAGTTTTTAGCTTTCAGGAGTGGGAAGAGATATCTCTTGATACTGTTCAGAAAATACAATGTCAGTTTGGTATGATTGTAGTACTGTGACTCTTGGGTGACTTGAACAATTTCCTCCTCTTTCCTTGAAAGGAACAAAGAATTGGGAGTTAAGTTTTGAAGTTTTGGCTATCAATTGCATGCACAAAATTGTTACTGTGATATTTGTTTCCCCCTAGCATGTGTAAAGCTGTAGTAATTCAGCTGCTGCATTTCAAGTGTCCGACTTCCCATATTTCTCAGCACTGAGGTCTGCAGCCTTCTAAGGGTGCTCTGGATGGACAGGATTCCTTTTCCAAATTAGACCTGAAGTGTGCTGGCATGAACTCAGCAGAGGTTGAGGATGCTGTCAATGAGGCAGAGAGTGGCCAGTTGATGTGGTGCCCCTTTCCTTGCAGAGATACAAAGATTTGCAGGACAGCTCATCCTTTCTGCTTACCTCAGTGCTCAGCTCCTAGCCACACACACTCTCAAATCTGCCCCAAAGCCCCCTGTGATATGTAACATAAGTTGTCATATCCTGCAGTAACTTAACGATGTTTAAGCTACCAGGCACGTTATGGTGCTGATATATTAATATGCACAAAATTAGAGGATTATGCAAAATCTACTAATGTTCATCTTTTTATATCCTTCTGCTTTCAAACTGATGATGAAACAGAATCCGCTCTCCCACCCACCCTTCTCTTTGGGCTTAGAAATCAGATTCCTTTTTAATAAAGGCAGTTTGGGGACACTAGCTAACATTACACTAAAATGAATATTTTTCTAAGTGCCTAGTACTTAGCTGGGGAAAGAGTAGGATTGAGACAGGGAAAGCAGAAATATAAGCATATAGTTTTAAATGTGAGGAACAAATGGGCTTTCTCAGACCTAGGCTCAGTGTGGTGGAATGCTACAGCATCCAGCAGTGCTCACAGTGCACCCCTGCCCTACTCTTTAGATACGTAGACACTGATAAAATACATATGTAAACCTCAAGCAAATGTTTGGAACTATGTGGCTGTGTACCATGAATTAATATTTCTCTCTCTTTTAGCTACTGCTTGTCCTGAGGGGCTGGCTAAATTCTGTTTGGTTTGTTTTATACTGTTACTTATCATAGAATCATAGAATTACCAAGGTTGGAAAAGACCTCCAAGATCATGCAGTCTAACTTTCCACCTATCACCAGTATATCACCCTGCTAAACCACATCCCCCTTTTCTAGCTCTTTATATAGAGAAAGGTGAACCTTGGGGGGTGATGGAACGTTTTCTGTGGGGGGAGTAAAAGTGGGGACAAAAAAGATTTTTCATTCAAAGGATTGTTTGAAGGATATTCCAAGGCAAGTACCGTCAGCTACAAGTGTCAGTGAAATTATTATATATTAATGTGGTGGGGTGAGAAGTGGGTAACAGTAAGCGTTTCTGGAACACCTGAAAAATGGCTCTGCACATAGGCAGCAGATAATACTAGAGGCAAATGAAAAGAATTATTCTTCAATCTAATTGCAAACAAGGTGCCTACTACAAAGTGCATCCCTTGATATTGCCAGAGAAAGGCTCTTGGACTTAATGATTAATTCTGACTCTTCTAAGTGCATCCATTAAATAAGGCACTAGGCAGACCCATGCAATCCCATGCACTTGGATCCCACTTCTCATCACTGCTCAGTGCTGTGCTGTGGTCCCTTCCTTGCACTGTTCCAGCTGGATCTGATCCAAAGAGTACGGAGTAGAGGTAAAGCCTTGGTGTCGTGCTGCAGCTGACAGATAAGGCTCTGAAAGGGAATGCCACATTCCAAGGCTTGGAGTCTTGAAGTTCCATGAGCACATGGAGAAAAACTTGGGAAGAGGAAGAAGAACTGCTCATAATAAAGAGTTATGAAATATTTAATGAGCTAGGGAGGGTTTCCTGGTGGATGATTTGTTCTCTGCCACCTCTCCTGTTTTCTTCCAAATGGTATTTTAATAGCTTTTCTCCAACTAGTCCCACAATTAAAGACTCTCTTCACTTTTGCCTTTATTTTCAACACGTCATTTAATTTTCCTTGCTTACTTTTTAATTAATGAGCTGGCACTTTTTGCCTTCTTAAAACTCATTGCCTTGAAAACCCTGCCCCTTACTACTGTTTATTGGGAAGTGAAATATATTTGCCCCAGACAAAATTAATTTGACTCTTTGGTGTGTTTCCTCTCTTCTAATGAAGGAAACAAAATAGAAATCATTGAGTAAATAAATTGATTTTCTGTGCTTGAATACCTCTTCTCCTTCTGTCATTTTTGGCAGCGAAGGTATGATAAAATGAGTCTCTTCTGTTAACAGTGTTTTTCTGCAGAATAAATCAATACTTGCAATAATAATTAGTGGGATTTAAACTATAGTTTTCCACAGATCTGCAGTTTTTCCAGTATCTTTTCTGCAGATGTCCCCTTGGGTATGTAAAACAGATGTACATATAACTCTAGAATCACAAAGTGAGATAAACATGCTTACTGAAAAACCAACAGTGTAGACATAAAAAGGGAATGCATTCATTAGCATGGCTTTTAGGTAGATGTAATTTATTCATTTCCTCAACTGTCTGAATCATTTATTTGCTGTGATTTTTTTCAAGTAGCATTCTATTTCTAGTTGTTAATCGAATCATCAGATTGTGAGTAGGTGAAGGTGAATATAATACCTACCACCTGTTTTCCATTTATGCTTAAAATATCATCTCCAGATTTTGGTTCTCCCATGGGCTCACCTTCATGAGCAGAGTGCCCCAGGGCAATTTCCTCTCAGTCCTTCCATGCTACACCCTCTACGTTACCCCAGCTCTTTCTGCATCACTAGATGGAACTGCTTCTTGTTAACTAAACAGAGGAATGAGTTTCCATGGCCTGGAATGCAGCCTTCTGCACGTCCTGAGAGTTTTGCTGTTTAAGTGTGGAGATGCATTTGGCTAATCAGTTGGTATCCAGGGGTATAATGTTCTTCAGGAGACAGCTGATCACCACTCAAAAGTGGACAACAGCCTCCTGAGAGACCAAGTAAGAGCTGAATAATTAAGTTCAAATGCATATGTCTCCATTGCTAGCTTATCTCTTTATTGCCCTGCCACTGGTACTGCTGAAATCCAAGACCACACACAGGTCAAAAGAGAGTGAAAGTGAAGACTCTGGAGTTTAACTGAAAGGAAAAAAATTCTTCCTCTCTCATTCACAGTTGCTCATATCATCCATAATACGGCATGGAAGAGAAATCCTGTATGAATGATTTATCCAATTGACCAGCCAAATATATAGCTTCCTTGAAATACGTTTCACACATTGATCTTATTAGCTGCTTAATCATAGAATCATAGAATGGTTTGATTTGGCAGGAACCTTTAAGATCATCTAGTTCCAACCCCCCTGCTATAGGCAGGGACACCTCCCTCTAAACCAGGTTGCCCATAGCCCCATCCAGCCTGGCCATGAATGCTTCCAGGGAGGGGGCATCCACAGCCTCTCGGAGCAATCTGTTCCAGTGTCTCACCACTAACATCTGGTCTAAATCTACCCTCTTCCAGTTTAAAACCGTTTCCCCTCGTCCTGTCACTACATGCCCTTACAAAAAGTTTCTACCCAGCTTTCCTGTAGGCCCCGTTCAGGTACTGGAAGGCTGCTGTAAGGTCCCCCTCAGAGACTTCTTTTCTCTAGGCTGAAGAGTCCCAACTCTCTCAGCCTGTCCCCACAGGGGAGGTGCTCCAGCCCTCTGAACACTGTGTTTGTGTGATTACTAAGGTGCATATCTGTGGTATAGTTTAATTTGGCATTAATGGAACAGTACAAAAATAAAGCACAAATAGCTTTGTGAATATTCATGGTAAAGTCATGCAACTATTGGTGGTAACATTATCTTTTGTGAGAGGTTTAATGACTTGTTGCTTTACTCATGCAAACTGTTGCAACTCCATAGTATTTCATAAATATTTGCATACCTAGCTGACCATCCTCCAAAACTGTAATTAGAGTTGTGTTCCACTACAGATTTACCTTTAAAAAAGACGTCAATCAGAAAGCAAAAACACATGGTTGAGACAAGTCATTGAGATGTTTTACCTAAAACACATGGTATACAAAGCCATGAGTACTATACAGTGAGCAAGCTTGAACTTGGTGAACAACTTGAAACCAGAAAAATCACAAGGAGAAATACAAAAATTCTGCAGATGACCTATTTAAAAAGAAAAATTTAATGAAATTTTGTCTTGATGAGTATGCAAGTCATTCACATACTGGATGGCATTTAAAAAAAATGATGTTACTTGACAATCGTGTGCATTAATAGAAAGAAAAAAAAAAAACAGATTTTTAACATGGTTTTCAGCCAAAGATTTTATTTCTTGTCCAAACCCATGAGTCTGGTAAGTACAATAAGGCCCTTCCACTGCATGCTTAGTCTACGTGGTCCTTCTTAGAGAATAAGACACAGTTAAGAACATTAATGAATGCCCCAAATGCAACACTAGTTGTCATGTTAAAAAGGAGCCATACAATCCCCCAGCCTGCAGAATCCTGTGAGTTAGTTATCCTATTCTGCAGCTTTATGCAGTTCTTTAGCTCTGTCCTCTATGTTTAGTAGGGGACTATACTTTTTAGTCAGCTTCCTGTTGTGATGCATTAGGAGGAACTGCTGGATCATTGTATTGCTTCAAAGCAGATAAAGTCATCATGGCTTATGGAATACGGCATATGATTCATCTGATTAAACTAATCAACTGGGAAAATAAATAGAATAGAACAAAATATATCAGTAGACTGAACAATATATTATTATTATTGCTGTTTACTTTTACTGAGAGCATACAGGCATCAACTACCACTTAGAAATTGTACAGAAATTGAGTAAAAAAAAGAACTTTACCCAAAAGATCCAGTAAGCTAGGTTTTATTTGCCAATATCATATACCAGTGAAGTACAAAACCCATCCTCTTCGGCTCGCCCATCTTAGTGAGGCAGTATCATGGTGTTATAACTCCAGTTTGCCCTCCAGTAGCATCTCACTAGTCCACACTTGGGCTATCCTTATGGATGCCTACAGCAAGTCCGTGTGTCCATGTCCTGTAGCTGTGCCTGTTGTAGCTCTGAGAGTAGATTTGCAAAGAGGACTTGTGATTTTCCTTCAGTTTCATTATACCACCCCAGCCCTGACACTAATGCTGGTGGAAGGCTAGCACTAACATCAGATGATCTCACGGTATGTCATGGATGTTACCATTTAACACAAAAGGTGGCAAATGCTGGCAAACATCCTTATGTGTACTATGAGCATAAAAAGTACTGATTTAGAGCAAGCCTCCCTCCTGAGATGACAGACATGGACTGAGAGGCAGATTCTCATCTGTTAAGATCCCTAGATGTGCCCTGTAGTGAACTTGTGCCCTTGTGTGAAGACATGGTCAAACCTAATATGGCTTTGTCCTTCCAGCAGGGAGAGGCAGACCTGCAGTGGTGGAACAATGTTTGCACTTTCCCTGCTTTCAGGGGGAGTCCCCATTAAGTTAGGGAACTCTAACTGGATTGCTGGGGAGATACTCAGCCCCATGACTGTGTCCCATCATAGTGCCATCTTCCTGGTGTCATTAATGGTGGGTTGGTATGGAGCATCTAAGGAGACTGTTCCCTTCCTGTTAGTGTTCACTGCCTTCTGCATGAGGGCCTGGACTAGTTCTGTTACAGATAATTTGGATCCCTTGGGCCCTGGAAATATGGAAGGAAGATTTACTGATCCGTGTGCTCTTGTTTACAGGAAGCAGCGTACTTTCACTGTGGGCTTTCTGTTCCACTTGCATGCATTCACTTCCTTTTCTGAGGATATGCACAGCCCTCAGCCTTTCCGTAATTGCTGTACTCAGAGTGGTATACACTGTTCTAGAAAGAAGATGTATTCAGTAATCATTGTCATAATGAAGCCTGCGTTCTTCACTTGTCCGCTGGGGAAGAAGAAGTAGCACTTGGAGGATTGCAGCAACTTTATATCAGAAAGCTTTTAAAAAGCATTTTCTATTTTATGAAAACTACTTTAACTATGGGAGAGATCAGAGGCATAGATTCTTGCCATGCACTACTGTTGCTGAGAATTTTGCTTGTGCGTGCTGAGGGCAATATTACTGAATTGAGACCAAAAAAATGTTTTGTTCTTTAGCTTTGGAAGACAGTTTTTTCCACTGCTCCCACAAAAACACTATGGTGCCAAGTGAGATTGCACCTTTAGAGACAAAAGCTGTTGCTGAGCTGCTTGACAAAGAAAGTGGGAAAGCCAAGATTGCTGGGAAAGTATTTTAATTTTAATTTGTGAACTCTTAATGAAGCAGACAAAATGAGTTTTTGGAAAATGAATGCAGATTTGTGAGCTGAAATTCTCAGAGGTTTTATTTTTATCATTTAAGTGGCCTAGAGTTTAGATTAGTGAAATCTCTTTCCATGCTTCAGTACTGGAAGGTATTTACGTGACACGATTTCTTACACTAATCTTTAGAAAGCAAAAAAAAAAACAAACAAGCAGTGGCTCTAATTAATGCTAGTTTACATTTGCACAACTGTCAGCTTCAGTATTCATGCCTGTTGTCTGAGAAGAGCATCAGAGATTTGAATTTACTCTAAGTGTATAAACTCAGTCAATCAGTTCCGATAAACAGCAAATTAAATTGAGAATCTCTGGATTACAGCTGTACTTCATATGGAGAATTAAAAAGAAATTCCCTGAGACAAATGAACTCGAGTAGTCATGAGTGCTTCCTTCAAATAATATTTTATGGGTTTCTGGAGATATTTTGTTGGGCATTATCTGAAAGGATTCTGAAAGGATCCTGAAAGTATTCTGAAAGGAAGGATGATGCCTTAAATAGCATGACTCCAGTATTGTGCAACGATGTGCTGTAGTTCTTTGGATGAAAGAGGATCATGAAAGTTTATTTTGTTCACCTCAATATAAAAAGCTTAAAACAAATTCTTCAAGCAATGTGAAAGACAGAAATCTGAAACATGTTGAGCATGTTTCTCAGCAGTTAAATAGCTGTGCAGTGGTAACACTGAGTAACTCAGCCAACCACGGCCAGTGCTAAACCCGCAGATCCGCTGCAACAAGCAGATGGGGCAGTTTTATAAGGCAGCTGTCTAAATCCAGCTGCAGCAATAGAAAGATTCTACCTAGCTGTGAGCTCTGCAGTTGCAGCAGCTTGCAGCAGCTCTCCAGTGGGTCACTGTTCATGGGATTTTTTCGTTGATATTTGAGCCTAGATCTTCAAGGAAACTTGCTGTTGACCTGATTTAAGGTGCCTCAATCAGGGTGACAGTGAATGTCCCACAGAGCCCAGCCTTGGGCAAACTTTCAGCTTCACTAGGGAGGTGAGGATTTGTGTATTCCCAAAGGAGTGAACCCAACTCATCTGCTGAGCAATTGCTTGAAGGGGAAGGAGCATGAGGGGAAGTGTTGATGTAGAGTGGGACAGCACATCTACCTCCTGTTTTGTGAGTATAGACTGGTTTATATTAGATTTTATTGTTTGCCATTTCTGTATAACTTGCAATTTATTTCTCCTCAAATACACATGCAAGAAAATGGCCACTGGCCTCTCTGTTGCATCACGGAAGTCTTCTAAAAGTGTACAGAGCGTATTATGCTATAGGAAGGAATCACTGCTTCATTCATAATAGCAGACATTGGAGGCATTCAAGACCAGGCCCTGGCACTGCTGCCTAGAGAGCTGTGTGTGCCTCCATCTCTGGAGACACACACCAGGTTGGATGGGGCCCTGGGCAGCCTGACCTGGTTGGGGGCAGCCCTGTCTACAGTAGGGGGCTGGAACTGGATGGGCTTTAAGGTCTCTTGCAATTCAAACCATTCTGTGAGTCTATGATACTGTAATGTTGAGCAATTACTATGTAAAATTATTTATTTCAGTACAAACATCATTTGGTGTATGATTTTAAAAGAAACAGCATTTATGGATTTGATGTGGAAAACCTTTTTGGGATGGAAAAGCATGCCTTGTGTTGAGATGGAAAATGATGACGAATGTCAGGAGTTTGCAGCAGTGTGTTGGTCTGTCCAAGGCATAGAATGGGCATGATGAACATCAAGCTGCACAGTAGCAGAGTGCAAGCAATTCAATATGACAAGCCATTCAAAAACCCAATTTCTAGACTTAGTCTGAAGGGCTTGTTGAAAACTCTCCTCAAAATATGATTTGGCTTTAACAGGTCTGAAGGCACAGACTCTTCTTGGGATGGCATGAAGCACAGATTGTTTCCAAAGAATCCAGTGAGGTTTTGGCAAGAGGCAATGAGGTGAGCGCCTCGTGGCTCAAGGGAAGCCAAGGGGGTAGGTGTGGAAATTGCAGGAGGGAAAATCTGAGGGCAGCAGCTTCTGACCGCAGGTAGGGCAGTCCGTCAGTGACTTAGCTGCAGGAAGGAAAACAGGACTGAGTCTCCATGGGGATGCAGAATGATTTACAAATCTTCATGTATTCATGTGAGGAGGAGCATGGTCCTGAAAGAGATACATTGTTCTTTCTTCCCCACAGATTTTCTTCACATAAAATGGCCCTAACCACAGACAACTATCCTCCTGTTCTTGACAGTGATAAGGCTTAGATTTAGTCTTCAAAAAAAGACGTTATCTCTGCAAGATTTTAATATGAAAATAACTGAGATAGATGAGGGTCTGATTAATCTCTGGCATGATGCTGTGCAGGGATACCTGGAGGTATCTGTTCTGCATTGGGCTGAGGCGGACTAGTGGTGCAGTAATGAAATAGATGGTTTAATCAGGTAGAATAAAGAGAGGAACACAGATAGTAAGCAAACCTTACTTCCCTTCAGATGCTGGGAACCCTACTTTTGTGCAGTACAGGGCAGGCCTGGATGCATTTTCCCATGGCACACTGCACGGATTCTGTCCACAGAGAGGTTCTTTCTCCCACCTATACCATGTTTCATTTTATTTTTTGTAACAAACAAAACCAGATGCCTTCTCCTGACACACTGGTATGTTATCTCTTTTATAATGTGCACCAGTGAGCAGCACAGGGTGTTCCATCAGGTTACCTTACTGCAGCTGTTTGTGCTGACATATGGGCTTCTCAAGGCCTGAGTACAAGGCCCAGTGGAGCTGGCATGGATTGCCCAAGACCACTGGCTCCTGGAATGCAGTGTCTTCTACAAGGCTCCTAATGCAGAATCACATCTACTCCAACAATACTTCAAGAAAAAAAGAAGAAAATAGTTATTTTTATTGTAATTCGGCAATATTTTGATATATATATATATCTTGTTACAAAAAGAAATCTAGATCAGTAATTATGTCATGCGGGTTCTTCAGAGAGGTAATTGAAAAGGATCTTAACGTCTCAGTGCTTAAGTCTACAATGTGATAAGGGATTAGTAGGAGCTCATGGGAGGATATGGTGGTTCTGCATCACCTGGAATTTTTTGTAGATTGGACTACTTAATAAACTAAATCATAATGTAAGTAAACTTTCTATGGTCCTTCTGATCAGATACCAGTCTGTGCTCAACATCAACAAGATAATTATGGCATTTTCCATGAGAAATATTCCATAGAATTCCAGGTTAGTAACCTGGCCAGGTCTTTCTGGCCCTGAAATAGAGCACCCCTGAGTGCTTTCCATATGCTGTAAGCATGGTGCTCACTAAGCAGCACATCCACTTCAAACTGAAGCAAACAGCAATGGGAGATGAGCTTGTGTTTTGCCCCATGAAAATCCAAAATTACTGTTGGAAGATATTTTCACCAAGTAAAGAAGAGTTAGAGGCTTAGACAGGACCCAGGGCAGCATGCCAAGCAGAGCTGGGTGAGGGTCTGTGCCTGACATGAACAGTACAACCCATGTAGTTTTATGGAGTACACACTCATCATCTCTATTATGTCATCAATTATTTAACTTGCAGAAGCTGTTTTGTGAACAGACCTTGGAGCAGAAGCCTATTCCATTTTCAATACCACCAGGACAGTCCTATCTTCAGCAATTTCTTCCAGCACTATGTGAATCAGAGCATGACAATGATTACCTCATCACCTCTATGTAAGTATTAAAAGAACAAAAAGCTTTCGTTCTTTAACAAAGGGTAAAAGACAATCCAGCAACTACAATTTTTGTTCTCCAAAGGCCAAATGTTATTTGAGGAATTTTGGGTGATAAAATATTTTAAATTAAACTTGCATCTCCTCAGGTTGACAGGCTTCTTTTGAGATGGTAATGACACTTTAATCCAGTGACTGTGATGCTGCTGCAATCAGCCCCTAAGCCAGCAGGTCCCATCCTTGCAGTTAGTACATTTCTTAGGTAGGCATCAGATTCTGATTAAACAGTAGAAAACCACAGCAAAATATCTACAAATCTGCCAATATTTGTCAACAGACAGATACAGAAGACAAGTTCAGAGCCCAGATCTAATAGTAGGAACACGTATGATGTTCTAGCAAGCCTAAAGATGCCCACAAGATACACATATGCAGAGCAAAAGGAGAAAGATCACAGGAAGAACACTTGGATGCCTATCAATATTTTAGTTTTGTTAAAAGAGATCTCCAGTTTTCCCATGCTTAATGCTATTCTAGGATATTTTGAAGAAGGGGAAGACTGTCACATTAGACAGGAATTGATGAGGCTGAGGAAGCTTGTTTTCAAAACAAAATTAAATAAAAAAAAAGAAAATTAAGAAATGATACAGAATCCACTTGTATTTTCCTGCCTGCTTCCCTGTGTTCAGCATATCAAGTACAGCAACTCAGGCTTATAAAAAAACCTGTATACCTTGTGTCATCCCCATTGTGGTTTTTCCTTGAAGACAGTCTTTAAGGGAAGGAGCATCATTCCCAGCCACAAGGTCTTTGTCACAGTGGAAAGCTTATGTCCAGGACCATATTTAGCTTTTTGGATTTTTTAATTTTCTTATTTAGATAGAACAATGGATTTCTGAGAACAATGCAGTTTGGAAACCCTGCTACATCCAGGATGGCAAGAAAATAAATAACTTGTGTTGGAAGATACTGGCTTTTGCTCTTCCATCCCTGGGTGCCTGTGTAAGCAATCACCAGCATCAGCACCTTGCTGGGGGTGGGAAATTTCCTGGTGTTTGCAGGTGCAGCTGAAGTCTTTTCCCGTGGTGCTTTGGAATCTCAAATGCCTGTTGGAAACTCCTGAGTGCCCAGAGGTTTGGACTGAAATATAGGGTGAAATGAGGTGAAAGACACAATCTCTCCATCTTTCCTACCAACCCAAAGTGAGGCCAATAGAGTCACTTGAGTTTATCACTCAAGTTCTTTACTGTTTTTACTGTTAGTTACCCAGATTTCCTGACAAAACCAGTACTGTGGAAGAAGCTAGCACTGTACAGACCCATCAGACTTTTGGGGGGGGGGTTGATGAAGTGTGAATCTGATGGGCTGGGTCTTTCTGCTGCCCCCATCAGGCTTCCCCAAGATTTCTAAAAATGGGTAAGTATGATGCTTAGATCCAGCAGCTGCCAGAAAAGTGTATCCTCTTTATTCTTGTATCAGATGCAGGTGACAAGACTTTGGAATCACAAACAGCTGGTTTCAGCCATCTACAATGGATCCACAACAGGACACAGCTGAGCCCCTCAGCTGGTGTTATGTATGAGAAAGCATATTTAAGAAAGGGCAAAACATTATCTGGCAGGGAGAGAGGTGAGGTTAAAGGAAGGGAGAGAA